>NC_066551.1:3669918-3697418 GCF_024679095.1 Eriocheir sinensis | reverse complement strand
GCAAAAGTGGACAATTGATACAGAAATAAGGATGAAAGGAAAAGAAACAGGAAAGATTAACCAGAGGAGAGAAAAAAAGTGGACAGAATTGATACAGAAATGCGAATGAAAGGGAAAGAAAAGAAGAAAAAGTAGACAAATTAGATACAGAAATGATGGACGGAGGAGGAGGAGGCGGAGGCGGCGATGGTGGTGTGGTCAGAAGCCAGCCCACATTGGTCAGCCAGCCTGTCAGCATTGAACTTACAGGGACGTCACGCAACCTCCACCATAAACCCATAAACCACTTCTGTTCTCCTCCTCCTCTCCTCCTTCTGTTCTCCATTACCACCTTCATCCTTCGTCCTCCTTCATCCGCCCTTTACGACTCCCTGTTCCTCCTCTTCTGTTCTCCTCCTTCTGTTCTCCATTACCACCTTCCTCCGCCCCTTATGACTCCCTGTTCCTGTTCCTCCTCTTTCTCCGCCTCTTCCTTTTCACCTCATCATGTACTCTTCCTCCTCCTTTCGTTTCCTCCTCTTCCTCCAACCCCTTACGACTCCCTTCTTCCTGTTCCTCCTTCTCCTCCTCCTCTTTCCCGACCAACCCGCTTCCCATTCTTCTTTTACTTCCTCGATTACGAAAGAAGTTGAGCGAAGGGAGAGAGAGGGTATGGGGGGTAGTCGTATATTTATCCCTGTCCATTCTTCCTTACTCCCTCTATTATGAAAGAACCCAATGAGAGAGTAAACAGTGAAGTCGTATATTTAGACAACAAAGGGTAGGTGAGGTAATAGTGTGTCTGGGCAGGGGAGAGAGGGACGGGCTAGAGGGCGACTTAAGGTGTTAGGGCGTTAAGTAAAGGGATATTAGACCAGCAAGGGGTGAAAGGTCTCGTCACGTGATACAGAAACAACAAAAGGGATGGATGTGAGGTAACAGTGTGTCTGGGTGAGCGAACGAAGGGACAGACAAGAGATTGACTTTAGTGTGTTAGGACTAGGGCAAGGGGGACATCAGAGCGACAAGGGGCAAAAGTTGTAGTCACATGCTTAATAGACATGATAGGAACAGGCGTGAGGGTTGTGTCTGGGCGAGAGAAGGGAAAACAAACAGCAGACTAAGATGTTTGGACTTCAAGCAAGGGGGACATCAGAGCAAGCAGGGGTAGACCGGTAGAGCGAGTAGTAACATGCTGAATAGACAGTAAAGGGCCGGGTGTGAAATGATTATGTCTGGCCAAGAGAGAGGAAAATCAAACAGCTGACTTAGGTATTTGGACTTCAAGCAAGGGGGAGAGGAGAGCGACAAGGGGTACAGTGAAGTCCATTGCCAGATAAACAGTAAAGGGACGAGTATGAGGTAATAGTGTTAGACCAGGCGAGAGAGGGACAGACAAACAGGCCAACTTAAGGTGTTTGAACGTCAAGTAAAAGGGACAGCCAGGGGTAAAGGGTTATATGGTTGATTGACAGCCGAGATACGAGTGCAAGGAGAGGAAATACGAAGAGAAGGGAAGAGAGGAGAAGAGAGAAGAAAGGATGGACTTGAAAAGGGGAGATAAGAGATGACAAATGCGAATGAAAGGAAAAGAAAGAGGAAAGGTTAACCAGAGGAGAGAAAAAAAAGTTAACAAAATAGATACAGAAATGCGAATGAAAGAAACAGGAGGAAAGATTAACCAGACGAGAGAAAATAAGTGGACGAAATAGATACAGAAATGCGAATGAAAGAAACAGGAGGAAAGATTAACCAGAGGAGAGAAAAAAAGCGGACGAAATAGATACAGAAATACGGATGAAAGGAGAAAGAAAAAGGAGCTGATTTGGCGTTAGGACTTAAAGCAAAGGGAACATCAGGGCAAGGTTAAAGGATGTAAAAGGTAAAGGTAAAGATGGGGGTGTAGTCACATGGTCAGTAGAAAGCGATAGGACGAGTGTGAGGCAATGTGTCTGAGTGGGCGAGACTGGAGCAAGCAAACGGGGAACCAAAGGAAACAAGCGGCCGACATAAAAGTGGGTTAGGTGGGTTGGGTGGAGTCTGTGAGGGTGGAAAGTAGATTATAAGGTAGTAAAGTAAGTGGATGGGGTCTGTAAGTGGATGGAAAGTATGTGTGTGGGGTAATAAGATAAGTGGATTGGAAGTAAGTATGTTAAGTTGGTGGGTTATGTAAGTGGGTGGGAAATATATGTGAGATAGTAAGGTAAGTGGGTGTGGTTTGTAAGTGGATGGTAAGTATGTGTGAGGTAGTAAGTGGATGGGAAGTAAGTATGTTAAGTTAGTGGATGGGAAAGTATATGCGAGATAGTAAGATACAGTAAGGTGAGTGGTTGGGTTATGTAAGTGGATGGAAAGTATGTGTAAGGTAGTAAGTGGATGGGGTATGTAAGTGGGTGAAAGTAAGTAAATAAGAAGTACATATGTGTGAGGTAGTGAGTTTTAAGTTGGTGGTAAATATATATATGAGGTATTAATGTAAATAAAATGGGTGGGAAGTAGATAAGTTAAGTTGGCGGGTTCTGTAAGTGGGCGGAAAGTGAGTATACATGCTTGAGGGAGTAGTGTTGAGCATACATAACATTCGTGAAAAATATACACCCCCACTCGACCGGTTCTTATCTCTGCCCTGGGAGCCATACGGTGGTGGTGGTGGGGGGTGGTTGCGAGGGTAACTTTAGTGTTTGTCGTGAGGATAATGTTGCTGTTGTCTTTTATTTTATGTTGGTTTATCCTTGCCCTGTTTGCTGCCCCATAAAATAAGTGTGGATAGAGGTAGAGGGCACACAATTATTATATGAAGGGTGTTATTTTTTTATCTTAGTTTATCCTTGGCCTCGTTGCTGCCACATAAAATAAGTGTGGATAGAGGGAGGGGGTACTAAGTTATTAAAAGAAGTGTTATTTTTTTTCTATCTTGGTTTAGCATTGACCTGATTGACCTGAATAGTGTTAATAGGGTTGGGGGAGGTCACGAAATTATAATAAGGAGAGAAATAAAATCGAGTCATTCCTGTTTTGGTTTTCGTTGGAGTGTACGACAATGCATTTTTATTATTATTTTTTTTTTTTCATTACAGCAAAGGAAGCAGTTAAAGGAGAGGAAAAGATGCAAAGACGAGATAGATTCATTAACTATTTATATTTTTGAAGTTGTATTAGTAGCTTAGATTCGCGTACTATATAAAGGAAGAGGAGGAGGAGGGGGTAGAGGAGGAATAGGATAAAATTAACAGGAAGAAAATAAAAATATATATACGAAAAGGAAGTGGAATGATAGAGAGAGAGAAAAAAAACGAGGATAGTTGAAAGGCGTTGTTTGTTTGTTTGTTTTGTTGTGTTAATAACTTCAGACTCGGTGATTCTAGGAAGAGGAGGAGGAGGAGGAGGATTAGGAAAAGAATAACAGCGAGAAGAGAAATGAAGAAATTCGGGGGAGAAAGAAAGTAAAAAGATAAAAGAAGACGAGAAACACGAAAATAATTACAAGGAGAGAGAAAGACAGAAAAAAAAAACATTGAAAGGAGAAAGAAGAAAAGACGGAAGGAAAGAAGATTGGTTGGAGGGGCCAGGAAGGGTTATCAGGGGGCAGATGTGTGTGTGTGTGTGTGTGGTGGTGGGTGGAGGGGGGAGGGGGGCTTGTCACTGGGTTCTCAGGGGGGGCAGGGGGTCGTCATTGCAGTGCCTCAGGTGTTATCAGGGCGTGGTCTTCGAGGGGGCCCGCCTGAGGAATGGTTGTCATCTGCTTGATTACGGGGCACCTCTCACCTACCCTCTCCCTCCCTTCCTTACCCTCCTTCCCTCACCTTCCCCTTCCTCACCCCCACCCCTTATGACTCCCTGTTTTTCCTCATCCTTACGTCTCATCCTTTACTCAGCTTTTTTCCTCCTACATACACCACCACTACACTACCTACTACTACTACTACTACTACTACTATTATTACTTTCCCACTCTTCATTACCATTCTATCCCTTCCTCGCTCCCTTCATTGTATCAGTTACCCTTCAAGGCCCTTCTTTCTCTCTCTGACCTCCCTCCTCGCCTCCTCTCCTGCTGCCCTTCAACCTTACCTTGCTTCCCTCACTCAACCCAAATCTTCTTCCAGTCCTTCTTCTTCTTCTTCTTCTTCTTCTTCCCCCTCCTCCTCCTCCTCCTCCTCCTTAAGAATTCAAAAGAAGAGGAATATGCTCTTTATCACCCCCAGCTGTGTGTGTGTGTGTGTGTGTGTGTGTGTGTGTGTGTGTTCTCCCCCCTCTTTCATCCTGCTTGGGCTCCTTTTCAATACCCCTTCCCTTCCTCCTTCCTCCTTCCCTCCCTCTCTCCCCTCTTTCAACCCTTTCTCCCTCCTTTTCCTCCCTCCCTTTACTCCCTTTCTGTTCTCCTTTCTTCCTTTCATTTCTCCCTCCCTTTTCCCTTCCTCCTTTCCTCATCCCTTTCTTTCTCCCCCTCTTTTCCCTTCCTTCCCTCTTTCCCTTCTTTCATCCCTTTCTCCCTCCTTTTCCTCCCTCCCTTTACTCCCTTTTCCACCCTCCTTTTCTTTTCTCCTATCTTCCTTTCGTTTCTCCCTTCCTCCTTCCCTCTTCCCTTTCTTTCTCCTCCTGTATTCTCTTCCTTCCTCCTTCCCTCTTCCCTCCATTTTTTCTCTCCTTTCCTCCCATTCTCCCTCCTTTTCCTCCCGCCCACCCAAAGCACTCACCGTCACAAAAGGCAGACCAAGCCAAGTGGGCCACACGCCAACACACACACACACACACACACACACACACACACACACACACACACATTCTCTTTTTTTCCCTGTTATTCATTTTCCTTTTATCATCTCGTCCTCCCCTTTCACTCCTTCCTCTCTTCCTCCTCCTCCTCCTCGTTAAGGGCGGGCCTCGAGGGACACCCACGCGAGACGAGGACGCGAGAACACTGCCTCAAGGGGGACAAGAAGGGGAAACAAGGGGAGAGTGGAGAGAAAATCGTTTGGGCGTATTGGAGAGAGAGAGAGAGAGAGAGAGAGAGAGAGAGAGAGAGAGAGAGAGAGAGAGAGAGAGAGAGAATGTGAATGTCTCTCCGTCATCTCGAGTTTGGTGCTGAATATTCATCTTGAGGTGTGCCTTGTGACCGGCACCACCACCTCCGTCACCACCACCACCACCACCACCGTCACCACCACCAACAACACAACCACCATCACCAACAACAACCCCCACCACTATCATCACTACCATCACCACCAACACCAACCCCCACCACCACCACCGCCACCTCCCTCCACATCCCCTCACTTGCTCTCCTTCCAAAAAAATTAGGAAGGCGCGGCGTCGTTGAGTCGGTCGCCACCACGCCACTGTGAACGTTGATAAAGAAGACAAAGAATGACACGTTCAGATATCCCTCTTTCATTTTTCGTTTGCGAGGTTAGCACTCAAAACAATGTCATTTTTTTACGCGTTTTCCTGCTGTGTGGGGAACGTAACCCCTTTGACTAATTATTTGGGAAACTATATTTTATGATTAGCGAGAAATTCACACTCGCGATCAAACGTGAGTGAGGTGAATATATACGAGAATGTAAAGGCGAAGTGATAATAAGGGAACCAAAGGCCTTGACTATTTATTTTGGAAACTTATGATTAGCTCGAAATTAACTCTGCGCGGCCTCTTCGGGAACGCAACCCTCACATCAAACGAGAACTATATGCATGTGTTTGACCATAACTAAATATGCATCAAACGTGAGTGAAGTGAATGTATACGAGAGTGGAGAGGCGAAGGGATAAGATTGTGTATCAGCTGTGCTTCAGACTGTCGAGAAGGAGGCGAGGTCATCTTCCTTCCCAGTGACCTTGGAAGTAAAAGTAGTATAGTTAGGCATCATTACTTTTATCATTACAGTGGCAGTAGTAGTAGTAGTAGTACATAGGAACGTAAAGAGTCTGCAAGAGCTGCCGGTCGGCCCATACAAGGCAGCTCCTGTACACTCAGCCCCACCTCACCTCACTATCCATGGACGCAGTGATTGGAGCTGCTCGTGATATTCGGTCCATAAGCCAAGACATCCAAACGCAATGATTATAAGAAGGAAACCACATTAGAAATAAGTATTTACGTACACCATTATGTGGTATGTAAATTGCGCGTGTGTGTACTCTACCAAAGAAAGTTACATTACATCAGTTAGCACGCGGCGCTGATATTGTTCACTGCCCGCCTCCAGGATTATCCCAACGCGCTTACTGAGCAGCTACGTGCTGACCCGCGGCGGCCTCAACGTGGCAGACGTATTCAATAATTTGTCACAGCTTAATGGGTCGTGACCTTTCCCGAAACACACACACACACATTGACCTATTGACCTATCTATCTGTCGGCCACTCCTCTAACTCTTTTTAGGAACAGTGAATAGCGGGCTTTTTTTTTTTATGCCCCTGAACTGACTCCTCTGCTGTAAACACACACACACACACACACACACACAAGATTTGCAACTAAATTCGGTTCAAGTGTGTGTGTGTGTGTGTGTGTGTGTACACACACACACACACACACACACACACACACACACACACACACACACACACACACACACACACTTGAACCGAATTTAGTTGCATCTCTTGTCTCCATCAGTCAGAGAACACACCAAACAAAAATAAAAGCTATTTGTTTGTGTAATTTCCATTAAATGCAAGAAGCAGCACAGCAGCCTCCCATCTCCATGACCTGAAGCAACAACAAATCTTGCACCTGTCAGCAGAGGAAGGCTGAAGAATGTCTGAGACTTAAAAATAAAACTGAAGGTCGCCTGAAGCACTTGCATGGGAATGTCACAAGTGGCTTGCTTCAACGGCTGACATTGAACAACTAAACCCCACTTTCGGCCACCTCCTTGGATTCTTTTTAGGAGCAGCGAGTAACGGGCCTTTTTTTTATTGTTTCCTTTTGTTTTTTTTTTCTTTTTTTTTTTGTGCCCTTGAGCTGTCTCCTTTGTTGTAAAAAAAAAAAAAAATGCTTTCTGTGGATTCTGATGAAGCCATTCAGTCTGTCTCCTCTCTGGCCAGACGTGAGTGTCTTAAACTAGTATATGTGACGACTTTTAAACCAACTAGAATGGACTTAAAATATTAAGACACCAAAGGAAGGCTGTTGATATCTAATACAAAATTTACTTATGCAAATTTTAGGGGGAAGATTCTTTTTTTGATCATGTTCTTGTGTGAAGCTGATGGTGCTGAGCCATGTATTGAATTCCACAGGCACTGACCCATCCATAGCTGCTGTTGTGTTAGCTCAGAGAATCTCTAAGAACATTGATAGTGTAGACCACTCATTATGACGGCTTAGCCCAGTTAGACCATATTTGCTGACACTCCCTTCTTGTTTCAGAGGAGCTCAGCAGCACCGTGTTGCCTGAGGTGCAGGAGGCCCCGCCCCATGAGATAGTGAGCGATGGTGACAGCGAAGAAGGCAACGTGGCCGTGGCAGCCATTCTGGCGGCCCTCGGCGTGCTCTGCGTGGCGTCAGCGGTGAGTACAGGGAGCACACGGGGATGTGTACAATGCATTTTTCAGGTGGAGAACAAGACATCCATTATGAGGACACACACTCATCCTCAAGGTTTAAACATCTCACTGTACTTACATTAGGTGTTGAGAAAATTATCCATGGGGACAGCAGTGAGGATCTTTAATTCAACCCCACCCCTTGGAGCATCATTACATGGAGAGACCAAGACATCCATTATGAGGACATGCACTTATTCACATGGTCTCAACATCCCAAATTACTCATCTTAGGTACTGACAAAAATAGCCGTGGGAAAAGCAGGGGGGTCTTAAATTCAACCTCACCCCTTGGAACATCATTAGGAGAGACCAAGACAACCATTATAACACATGCTCATCCTCAAGGCTTCAACATTCCAGAGTACTCATATTAGGCATTGATAAAAATACCCGTGAGAAGAGCATTTTGTTCTCACTCGTTTACTGATCTTGTTCTTCGTATATGCCGATGGCGAAATAAAACTATTATTATTATTATAGGGGGGTTTAAACTCAACCCTTGGAACATCATTACTACACCAGAATAACCATGTAACTTAAAGTGCATCAGGTAACACTCCCATGTCCCTGCAGCTGGCATACTTCATCTACCGGTACTTCCGCAAGCGATCAGTGCACAGCATGAACTTTGACAACCCAGTGTACAAGAAGACCACCACTGAGGACGGCTTCCACCTGGCCGGCCAGCGCAACAACTGCTCCCGGGGGTCGGCGGCAGGGCCACAGTACCAGCACCGGCAGTACGGCGTCACTTCCCCAGAGGACGTAAGTGTCTTGCTGGGTTGTCACTGTCACCATACCCGCCACAACCCGGTCACTCGGTGATTTGAAGGAGGCAAACAACATAATTCCAGCGCTTCATTTTAATATTGCTAACGTCACTGAAACCACCAATGGAATTATTTCTATCAACATCTCGTAATCCAGCTTAGGGAAGTTAATAAAGGGATTGGTAAAGGAATTAGTGGTCCCTCACACATCCCAGGGTGGCCTGCAATCATTCCTCCTCCTGTACATGACAGGTTTTGTTGTAAAAGAGTAATACTGTGTCATGATTCCCAAAACTTATCACAAGACCAACACTGGATTTGCTGTTGCTAAATGAATCCATTTTGGTGAGCTTCATGCAAGAGATTCACAGACTCCCTGAAGGGCCTAGGCTGTGTGTGCTGTGCCCAAAGGAGGGCAAAAGCCACCAAGCCACCCACACACTCCCCACAGGGTGAATTTGAAGTTAAGGTTCATTGACATCACTTACATCAGTTCAGAAACAAAATCAGTATACATTGATGTAAGGGCTTTTATGCTAAGTTCACATACTAGTTAGGTACTTTCCTAGTCAAGATAAGTTATCAAGTAACATGAGAACAAACTTTTTCAGGGATATAGACACTATTTCACTTGAAAATTTCTGTGCAACTCACAACACTGCATAATCTTGTGTGCATCTCTCATTCTTGCCCTGAAGCTCAGCATCTGAGTAATGTCCCTCGCCAGCACCCACACCAATGCCTCCTCCTGCTGCCACGCCACTCACGAAATTCATGCTTTGTAATTGATATCAGTATCTAAAATTATCATATTAGTATTAGGTTTCATTAATCTCAACAAAATATATGATCAACACATTTCTAAATTTTGAATCATTAAAAAATTCTTATTCAAGCTGAAGCACTTTTGAGTTGAGGTATAAATAAAATTGGCAAATGGTGAAAATCATCGACTCACACTTGTGGTAAAGTCTACTTGAGATTGCTATGAAACTCTTTGTTAACTCTTCAGTTTTAAAACCTTCAACTCACCTCTTGATAAGTCATGAAATAAGATAGCTGATGCCAGGGAACTGATACAAGTAATTGTTTGGTTTCTGGTGAGTCACTTTGACCCATTAAGATATATCAGTTATCACAAGGGACTGAGGCATTAGTGGCCGGGGTGTCTGGGCATTGCCATGTTTTCTCACTAACCAAACCATTCAGAATCTCACAAGCACGAGTCTCCTGCACTAACGCACCTTCTCCCACCTCCCACCCTTAGGGCCTTTGTGAGCCAATGGTTAACACGCTCAAATTCTAATGACGGTAAGCCACACCAGAAGTACATTGTGGTCATGCTTATGCTTGCTTGGCTTGCTTCTTGCTCTCTGTCTCTAAGGCTTAAGGAAACTGATTACAAAACTTTAGGCAGCTTTCTTTTGTTTTCCTTTTTTTTCTTTTTGCAGCGGTCATATATAAATGTTCTCTTTTAGCTTATTTTTATTGTGAACGTTTTCTTTGTGTTGTTCAGGAATTTAATCTTTGCTGAGTAATGATTATTGATTAACTTCTAGATGAAAGCAGGGAGGAAAACATCAAAGTAGTTATTGCAGGGTTAATCTTTGAAATGTGACACAAAGTTCTAAAAATAAGTATAAACTCAAGGGGGTTCCTTTTTCTTGTAGACACCACACACATTGATATTCTACTTGCTTACTTTTCTCAAGATCACAAACACTTCCTAGTCTGCAAAACTTACAGCCAAGAAACTTCCATAGCTCAAATCTATCAAAATTTCAAAGTATTTTTTGCTTGTGGTAATTGTTGGACTGAGTGTTCATAATGTGGGTGTAGTGAAGCCACGAAAGCAGTAAAATAGTCAAGTAGACGGACAGGTAGCAGTAGGCATCTGAGCTGTGTAGTATTTGGTGTGCATGAGTCGCTGTAACCAAAGGAGGTAAACAAGTCCCTCCTGCTCTGCCTTTCCCCTCAAACAGACCTGTGTAAATTGGCTGGGGTGTCACTGTCACTGTTGTGTTAGTGCCGGGGCATTGCTGTGTCAGTAAATACTTGGTTTAGTTTGCTGTTTCCCTGTGTATATTTTTTGGCTTGTATTCTTATGGTGTTCAATGACTGTGTAACATGTAGCAAGGTACAGGCTTCTACTTGGAAATTTACTTTACAAATTTTCAAAGTTGTTTATTAAATACATTTTTCCTTTTTTCTTAATTCCAAATTGCAAATTCCAGTATAAAATAAAGTGTTCAACAAATTGACTGTTTACATCAGAAATTTTAAAGATTAAGAATCTCAATGGAATTAGATCAATTTACTTTATAAAACACATTTTTAAAAAAAAATATCAGGTAGTTCCTTCATTCAAACTTTGAGTATTCAAGTGCATAAAGTAACAATTTTTACAGACATTTTATCAGACATTTTATCTGACATTTTATCTAAGTATCTCATTTGTAAGTGGATGAAGCCTGTGTGGTGTATAATACTTATTTACCTGAATCTGCATTAACTCATGAGGTAATCCATGCAAGAATATCACTTCATTGAAACATCTCAAGTTGTTGTTTTCAAAATAATTAACGTTGCCTTGTGTTTGCAGTCCTTGGAGCCTCTCACAAACGGCAGCAACAACTTTGTGTGAGGCCGAGGGACGCGAAACCCTTGCCGGGCATCCGGCCTCCCCTCACCCAGACTCATCGCGTGCCAAATGGCCAACACAGACTCCATATGATATATACAAATATATATTTTAATGATTTATGATGAGATCGGCAATTGCTGCCATAGAAATTCATCTATTAGATTGGGTTTTCTTGTCCCGAGATAGTCTAGATGAGTGAGCAAGTCTGTAGTCAAGAGGAAGATGTGTGCGACAATGATGCAGTAACTAAGTGTGAAGGAGAAGTTTGAAACCTTGCTCCTCTTGGACAAAGAATAAGATATTTGATACAGGAACTAGAATTCTGGTAGTACATCTGCTATGAGTGTTGCACAAGCATGAACCGCTGCAGTAGTGAAGAGGCCGGCACAGAAAGCCTCGAGCAGAACAGAGACCAACCGAAGGCATTAACCTTTGCACTTCTCACAGCCAAAGATACCATATTGAACTACAGGTGGTCCACAGGTGCACCAGGTGAGAGGGGCACCCCTGTGGTGGGCCGCCTCAGTCAGTGACGGTGTGGCCGGGCAGCGAGTGTGGCCGAGTGATGCGTTCCCTGCTCACAATCTACTCGCTGACATAATTCTCCAGAGTTACCATTTTTACAATTAATGTCCTGTACATGAGTTCCCTCAAGTCTTTTTGTATATAAACTCATATATACGGTAATTAAATATAGGAAACGTATCACGCTTCCATTCTTTGTTACAAGAAGCCAGTTGTACAATAACTACCATGCATACACTCATTGCCTCTATACCATTCATGTGTGTTTACTTTAACAAAATTTCTGTGGCATCATTAGAATATGAATGGCTTGATTTTGCAATAGACTAACTAGCCTGTCAGGGGAAAACAACATTGGAATCTTTCAAAGCTTCAACCTGAGACTTGATGGAAAAATCTTGAGTGGAAATGGTGTAAATCTGGACCTGCCATCCCGAGAGCCTCGCGCCTCGCCCCGTGTGAGGCGCGGGGCGTGTGCAGTTCTGTTCTGATGAGTACAAAGGCATTTTGAGTATTTCCCTGTTTAAGAGTTCTATAATGTTACTTTTAGACAGTCATCATGGTTAGTATTGTGCTTGTGACTTCCTTTCTAAATCTGTAATTTCTCCAGTAATTATTGAAAGTATCCTGTATTTATATTACTTCATCAGGTGAATCAAGGAAACGAAAGAAGTGAACTAAAGTCTAGGAAGTTAGATCTGAATCTTAGCAAGTTGTATTTGTTAATAAGACTTACGGTGGAGTGTAACGCCTGAGTCGGTGGACACAAACGTGTTCCTGACTGTGAACCAGACTGTATCAAAAGGAAAACGTCACCCAGGTTAATGTTCCTTAGAAAAACATAGTTCAGTTTAGTTATTTATTCGTTGTATAGTTTGGTTAATTTTGTTCCAGGTTGTTTCAAAACTTTGGATTTAGGGACCTCAAACTACACCTCTTAAGATATGATAATTAGCACAAATGTACATACTTCAGTTATCTTTCTTAAAGTGTTGAATTACTATACATACTAAATGCACATTTTGTTAGTGTTGCATAAACCTGCATCAGGCAAGCAGGTTACTGTCTGGCTGCTGCTGCCATCTTCCACCACCACCACCACCACCTCCTCCTACAATACACTCTTATGTAAGTTTGGTGCAGGAACAAGACTGCATCTGTGTGCCAAGATTTGCAGCGAGAAAACCGAGCACCTACCTGAGATTTGGCGAATGTCTGACAGGGGTTAAACCTTCCCACACACGGCCACATTACCGATGAAGCTTCCACCACAATTACCACTTCTGTGTTGTGGACAAAATCAGGTAGATACCCGGTTCTCCGCCTGCAGCCCACACCAATAAGTAGGTCTCCCCCGAGTGCACATAAAGACTAGACAATAAGGAAAGGAAGATTCATCACATGGTTTGTTTTGACAAGATGCACAATTTTGGTCCTTGGATAAGTTCATGTATAAGGCCTATGCTCTTTTATCTGTGTGAACCCAGGAAAATAGGCCTTGTAATCCTTGCAGGCTCAAAAATGGATGATCCCAGTCTCCAAACAGCGAGGACGAAATTGCCCATTCTAGTCCAGCGTATTGTTAAGACTTTATTTTGGCTAGTTGGTAGGAGGTAATTAGGGAATGTAGTGTGTCTCATTTTGTCAGTGTGCTTTTCTACCAGTATCTTTTGTGTGTAAAGTGTAGGATTATATGTAGTAGGAACCATTCAACACAAGCCATTCAGTGTGATTTTATACATTCAAACGGTGTCAAACCCTTTTTTTAACCAAGCCATTTATTAGCGTCGGGCGCAGAGCCACAGGATTAAGGTCACTTGAATTGGATCAAGCTTTGTCTGTACACATACCACAGTTACATGGATGGCTCAGGAGTCAGTCTCTAGACACGGCAACACCTCGAGGAGAGGGCAAGTGTACCACAGCTGTTGGTTCCTCTTGGAATCTTGTGCTCCAAGCATAGATATTCTACTATGTTATAATATGTAGAGTTATCATCTTTTCTCTCCAGGTTCCTGTCTCCTTTCCCCTCTTGTCCAGTATCCAGGAAGGAGAGGTCAGCTAGTGGTACCAGTATAGAGGAAACTTGTCTACACTATCTTTAGCTTGACATATACCTTATCAGTGTTTACAAACTTTCACTGAAGAAAGTTGTCACATGCCGAGGTCACTCTATATAAAGGCAGACATAATGCAGGTAAACCTACTTTAAGTAATATTCTATTGGTCTTGCCCCAAACATTGTCTCTAAGGGATCGTCACCATTGGGTAGCTGCTGGCCACGGCAGTCACTTCCTGTAGCACACGTATGTAGGTCCACAGTCTCTGACGCGTTTGTTTCAGTTACTTGACCTGACATTTGCATTGAACTGTTTGCTTTACACTAAAGCATTTTGCGCGTCTGCCTTGGATGATTTGTTACGGTAGTCAAAAGGTGATTAGTTTTATGCCTCACTAATTAATGTTAAATTATGAGGCAAAAAGGATTTACATAACATACCATTTATAAAGAATTACTTTAATATTTATATAAAAACATTCAAGTTTACTACTAACCATAATAGCTTCAAAGTCTTATAGGGATTGCCCATTTTGCTGCTTGAGTGATGTTCTGCTGATAGTCAAAACACTTCACCAGTGAACCCAAGTGGTGGCTACTCAGCCATCACAAACAACAGTGAAGCCCAACACTATCAGACTACAGCCAACATTCAACATCACCAGACTTCATTAAGACTGCCAACAGATGATGAACAGTGTTGTGGTGTTCTTATCAAACATAAAACAACAAACTGTGCCTCCTGCATAAGCCAAATACACAATCTAACATGATAAACCCGTTGAGAGCATCCTGCGTACTTTTTATGTACATCGCAGTGGAGTGACTATGAGGACTTGACTACTGGACAGACGACCCCCAAGCAGCTGTTTGATATATTAGGTGTTCCCTGTACATGTATTTGACCTGGGTTCAATTACATAAAAGTTGAGTTGCTTAATTTATAAATGGTATGGACAACTCATCACTAGTTGAAATTTTACCAAAGATTATTCTTAAACCCTGTTACTTCCTCAAGACGTATCTTCATAACTAATTATTTGGGCTACACTTCATATGGGAGAGGCAAGCAGGTCCTGATCCATATCTGAGTATGATTTGATTATTACTGGGTAAAAACTAAGGAAGACTTATTCCTGTTCCTTGTGTTTTATGTGCATTATTTTCCTGAAGTAAGAGGAAAGATTTCAGAATGGCTGACAGCATTCATCAGAAGTTATGATTGTTTATCTGTATATCTGTATTATGTATGTCAAAAAGTAGACTGTCATTATATTCCTAAGTGGGTCATTAGGTTTAAACTGTGATATACAGTGTAGTAATGTTTTTGTCTCATTGTTTAAGAATTGTGTACCTAAATGTGTTATGATAGATATGGTATATTGGTATCACACAAGTTTGTAAACATGCAAAATGAGACATTACTTTTCTACAATTAGTCTATGCGTCTTATTCATCTGATATATTGTGTATGGTGTCTTAAGCATTTTTATCAGTGTGACTGAACATTTTAAGGTGTCCTTAAAGTTGATGGGTGGATGAGACAGCTGAGTGGATGTCGTGTGTGATTGAGTGACAGATTCGTGTGTTTGTGTGCACGCGCTGTGTTAGTAAAGTTGCCGTGCTGGGACACCAACATGCACTGCAAGACAACCACATTTGTGCTGATGCTGAGGGCTGGAAGTCGTCACTGAACCATTCTATTTAAAAAAAGTCTACTGCCCATGCACCTGAGCATGTTGACCTTTCTAGCTTCTCATTGGTGTAATAATTGACTCACTACAGCCTCCATTTCAATATTATATTCGGTAATATTTGCACGAATTGGTCAAAGCAAAACCTTTCCACAAGTCTCATTGGCACAAATTTTTGTAAGTCATTTGTCATACTTGCAGGTGTCATGTCCCTTTCACGGGTACTTGAGAGCTTTCCTGAGGTGGAATATCTTGAATGGCTTTACCCTCTCCCACTTCTAAATCACTAATGATATGTCACAACGGTGGAGTGAACTGCCTCAATAAACTGTGCGTCTCTCAGGCACCAGCATGAGTTGTACACACTGGCACAACCTATTACTGAGCTACATCGTCCCAGGGGGCACGTGGACAAGAACAAACTTATATATGGATGACTTTTAACCTAAATTAAATATTTTATTACTATGATCAAGTAAATGTCAAACTGTAGTCTTTTTATAAAATGACCCTTAAGAAACATTCTCTGTCTTGGCCCACTGCACATATATAATGAAAACCCTGACTTAGAGACTGTTTTCAAAGGAGTATCGGATCCGTCCCAAAGCCCAGACATCAGACCCGCTTCCATCTTCATTCAAAACTACCCAATATGGCCAATAAAATTCAGATACCTTTGCAAGTGAACATTAATATTAGAGATTAGCAGTTTATTACAGTTATTTTTTCATTAGTATTGTTGTTAAGATTATTATTATTATTATTATCAAACTTTAAAGCAGAAAATACGAAGCTAGTTACTTCTTGCTGAGTGAACAACATGGGCTTCACCTGATGCCCCTTCAATTATTACCTTCAACAAGAGTATCATGCATGGCCCCCAATCAAGAGCATAAATATAATTTACTTCAGACAAAACTGTGGATGAAGCACTGAAGGCGCTCCACCTGTGAATATCAGAACCAGGAATCACAATTTTACCTGTAGCTCACGTCCTCCCTCAGAGGCCTGGCGAGGCAGTGTGTGGCAGAGACAGGAGTGAATGAAGGTGTGAGTGTGGTTCCTTTACTCCATCAGATATTTCAAATCCACCAAGCTTTGAGCACAGTGTCCAATTTGTGCTTACATTTAGGTTACTACTATGGTATTGTATATTAGATTATTGTAACTCAGTTTCATAACAAAACACTTCATTTGATAAGCATGTTTTATTACTCCCTGGTGCCTGTTTGTCCTGCCCTGGCTGCTGAGGTGAAGGACTGTCCTGTGAGTAGTGTGTAGCCAGGGGATATAGTCTTTCAGGAGTCCTGCATTCCTGCCCATGCTTAACACTAACACCAGCCCAGATGTAAGGCACTAATGGATATATCATGCAGATATGACTGTTAGGACATAAGTGTGATAGTATATACATTAGTGCCTTACACCTGTTGGTTCAGGGGAAGGGTTTGCACCAGTTTCCCCACCAAAAAAAAAATAATAAATAAATAAAAAAAAACTATTAGCTAAAAACAAATTAAGAGGTAGAGGTCAGGGTTGCAGTGTGAACCTTGATCTTGATCCTGTCTTGCTGGGGGGCCCGAAAGCACAGCAGACCTCTAGGCATCTGCATCAAGTGGTGACAGGAGCAGGAGCAAAGCCTGCGGGACTCCACCCACACCTGCACCCATCTTACCCCCACACCTTCGTCCACACCTGGATCCACCTATCATCCACACCTGCAGGCCCAGCGTTACCAGATTATTGTCCTCAGTACTATACAAGGTATTTATTGGTTTCTTATAAATAACTATCGTAAAAAACATCAGTAATTAACGATTTTAACAGTAAATTTATCGTTATATGTGATTGATTGATTGATAGTTTATTGTTGCAAGTAAACAACAAAGAAGAAGGGAGGAGCATGCCATCCCAACCCCCAGGCAGTACAGAGTGTACGTGATTATACAACTAAGGATACATGTGGAAGGTAGCACCAGGAAACTAAAAAGATACAATGGTAGAGGACAAGTGCTAAAAAAATAATATATATGTGCAGATGCGACAGTTTTGGGGATCCGGAACAGATAAATGCAATATTCTGAATACAATAATTTGGTAACGGGGCGGCAGAACAACCACGCAGATAGAAGTTCAATTTGTAATGAAACGAAGGGACGAGAGCCACGTATTGTCTCTTAAGCACCAAAGAAATAGAGCGAGCCTGGCAACTAATGCACGAGGGAGGGTGGTGCAGCATCCACTGGGGCAAGATCAAGGTCAGGGTTGTATCGTGTGGGAGGGTTCGAGGTGGATATAGGAGAGTAAGTCGGGTGGTTCCGCCGCGCCCATCCCTCCCACCCTGTTGCTTGGCTGTCTACCGCTCATCCACGTGACCCGCTATCAGTCAGTCTCCCGGCAGAGGAAGGCAGGAGTGAGCAGAAGCAGCCAGAAGTGATCGGAGGAGGCCGGGAGTAAGCCGAGGAAGCAGGGAGTGAACAGAGGAAGCCGGGAGTGAACAGAGGAAGCCGGGAGTGAACAGAGGAAGCAGGGAGTGAACAGAGGAAGCCGGGAGTGAACAGAGGAAGCAGGGAGTGAACAGAGGAAGCAGGGAGTGAACAGAGGAAGCCGGGAGTGAACAGAGGAAGCCGGGAGTGAACAGAGGAAGCAGGGAGTGAACAGAGGAAGCAGAGAGTGAACAGAGGAAGGCGGGAGTGAACAGAGGAAGCAGGGAGTGAACAGAGGAAGCAGGGAGTGAACAGAGGAAGCCGGGAGTGAACAGAGGAAGCCGGGAGTGAACAGAAAGTTTCGTTTAGTCGGCGCAACATCTGTGGTCATATGCCGGGGGAGTGAACAGAGGAAGCCATCGTCACTCCTACACGTGAGGGCATCATGAAGGGGTGCCGCAGACGGTGGGAGTTCACGGAGCAATCCACGGTGGAGGAAAGAAGCCACCTAGCGCGCATTATGAAACGCCGACAACCAGGCAACGTGCTACTCGTGGTGGGACGCGCCGCAAGGTAAGTGCAGATCCTGTGCTCTACTTGCTGTTGGTGGTGGTGGTGGTGGCGGTCACGGTGCGTGGCTGTGGTGACTGACTGGCTCGTTTCATTAGCGTCTGGGCACATGGGCGGTGGACCTTACGTTGTCTTAGCTCTCAGGCTCCGAAACCTACGAATGGGCGAGCCTTTGTAGGTATATCCTCCCATCCTGTGATTCTAGAAAGTTCGCCGTTAGTTGAAAAGTTTGGAAGTGTAGCACGATACACACGCTGGGGTGTAGGCTGTCACTTTGTGGACAAGAAATGCTTCGGCCAGTATTGTTTTCCTGAAATCAGTGAGGTCCTTCACCACAGTGAGAACGCGAGTCTGCTCAACGAGGGTTGACTTGACTCGTCCCAGTCCTCTATCTGTCCATCGCTCGGGGCTTAACTGACGGCCGGCTCCACAATCGAAGTGTCGTTGTTTGCGCCCAAACCAAACTACTCTCCATAAAGCTCAAGTTAGTCATGACCAGCGATGAATGAGTGGTCCGAAAAATAACGTAAATTTACACGGCAGAAATACTGTCTGAAACCACTATATCAGTATATTCTAAACCTAGAAGCACGTGACCAGCTTGTACGTGAGTTGCCAGATTCTATGAAACACGTGAAAGCAAGGCAGGGAGCCGGGACAATAATTATGAACATTTTGTACCCATCGCAGAGTATCCGCGAAAATACTTAAGCTTGTGACAACAAATAAGTAATTACACGCTTCCAGCCTTCCGCATACTTATGTGTCAACCAGTTGACGGCCGCAGATAAATCCCTGCAGTGTCTCACCTTTCTTAGCAAACCGGTTTTGTTGACTTCCTGCACCTCGCCTCGCAGCTCACGAGACGGACTCACTTTTCGCAGCTTCTCGTGGTGAAATCTTTTAACACTACTTAACAACACCCCAAGTCGGTGAGAGGACTTGAAGGACCTCTTCACTGTGGCCAATATAGTGCTTCACAGGCTCACACGCCCTCAAGACGTGTTGTTCAGACATTTTGGTTCGCAAACAAGATAAAGTCTAAAGTCTATAATAGCAGAATTCTTAAATAAATAAAAAATCAATAAGAAGTTGACAAACACAACAAGATAAAGGAGTACGTGCATACACGAATCTTGCTGTAATAGAAGCAAACACGCCTCGTGTACTCGACGGCCCGGCTGTTGGCCTCGCTGTCGCGGCGCGTTAGGGGCGATACGGCCTCTATCACTTCCTACCGATAACAGAGATGGTCCGCGTTGTCAACACAAGGATGAGTGGCCTTCCTTCCACCCAGGACAACAGCCGAGTCCAAAAAAGACCGCCAAGGTTACAACAAACGTCCACTTTTCCTGAGTGACTACTCCGATCAAGCTCGAGTGTGAGCGACACAAACCAAACGTCAACAGAACCTTGACCTTGATAGGAATTAAGTGTCAGTCACGATCCACGCGCTGCCAGTCAGCCCCAAGACAAGACTGAAAGCAGCACCCTCCCCTCCCCTCCCTCCCTCCCCTCGGTGTCACACAGCCCCTGTCTGTACAACAACGTGCCACTCAGACACTGCCTATCTCCCCCGTAACACGATGCCAACGCGTGCTCCTCCCTCCCTCAGGTGCCGCGTGGGGACACACCAGGAGCTGCGCCTCAGCGTGCCCAACAACATGACCCTCGGCCAGCTGTGCCGCACCCTCAGGGACCGCCTGGAGGTGAGCCCCGCACACTCCCTCGTCTACTACGTCGGGAGCACCGTGGCGGCTCCCGGCACCTGCCTCGCCACGCTGTACCGCCAGCACGCGCACGTCGACGGCTTCCTCTACGTCACCTTCTCCGAGGAAATCGCTCTCGGCTGACGGGACGCGACGCGCCGGCCGCCACCCATTGCTATCACTGATATTACGCTTGACTCATGTAGCTTATATTGTACATATAAATCATTTTACTCAGTTTGCTGTTACTGATCTGTTTATTTATCTCTGACATTACGTTGGACTCATGTAGCATATTTTTTTACATGAATAAATCATTTTACACAGTTTGTTGTAACTGATTCGTCTATTTAACACAAGTCACCGCCAAAACATAATTACTTGAAATATCGCTTTCAGGAAACGTCATATCGGGGATTAAAATTTAATTTCTATGTGCACACACACACACACACACACACGCACACACACACACACACACTTATCGGCTTTGGTCACCTCAGGTCAGGTCACGAAGGTCGCCTGGGAAGGGTAACGGTTGTCACTTCGCCCCAACACAGCAGCCGGCACGTGTTCCTCCCGGCGTACGGAGAATGAGAATCCAAAGCTTACGAGCGAGGGAAATGATGACCCGAATCAGTCTACAATGGGAAAAAATCTGCAGACGAACTAAGGAAACCACCTCTTCCCCCTGCCACACCCCTCCTTCCACCCTTCCACACCTGCCTCACCCATCCTTCCACCCCTCCACACCCCGCCTTCCACCCCTCCACACCTACCTCGACCCTCCTTCCACAAAACCCCTTAGAATTCACAAGAGACAAAACTCCCTGGACAAAAATCCCTTCATTAAAGTGTGAAACAGGACAAAACCCTTACGTATATTTTTCAGTTTTAAGTCTTTGATACCATATAAGAAATACCCTTACACTCACAGGAGAAAAATATAACCTAAGCACACCATATAAAAGCTGATGTGCTTCTATACACGAGGAAATCTTCAGTCAGTCATCCCCAGAGGTAAAGTTGGGGCCATATGCTACAGCCGCGTAATCCTTCATGACTTACCTTTTGATCCCTGTGCTGCGTCTGTTAGGGTGAATAAACCACGCAATTCCTCAACTTCCATGGAAATTCACGTTTAGTTCACACGGAGGCCTGTGACAATACCAAGGCCCCCCAGCAGCGCGCGTGCCAATCAGTTACGAGACAATGAAGCAAAAGACATCGCCTGGTCACATAAATAAAAATACCTGATTACTGGAAAAGAAAATCGTCCGTAGTATTAATCTCCCCCATTCCCGTTTTCTTCTCTACCCTTCCCTTTCCCTTGGCTGTCAACTGCAGTTTTAAGCGTCCCCGGGGGGTTGGGATTGACTAACACTACCTCGAGAGAGAGCGGATGGGGTCGAAAAAGTGTTGCCTTCGTGGGGTGAGAGGCAGGACATCTTCGGCTTCCCCTTCCTATATTTCATGAATAATTAGTTTTCTATTTGTTATTGTAGAAGGAAATATATTGAAGAGTATCAGAATATTTTTTTGCATTTTTTGCTGAAGTTAATATATTCTTTTTAGTTTCGAAAGACTTCCGTTTCTATTTGATAGTAAACATACAGTTATTCCTGAAGATTCCTTTATAATTGTCCCCAAGAATGGCAAAAGACGGCAGATTGATGACTAAATATGGCATTATTATGGGAATGCTTAACATATACCATAAAAAAGGTCATTTCTTGGCGACCACCTTGATATAAGACAAAAATGACATAAATGACACGACCTGGCAACCCCTCTGTGGCTGCCCAGGTGTGTGTGACCAGTCATTCAAATGTTAACATTGTCATGCACACACACACACGAGAGAGAGAGAGAGAGAGAGAGAGACTATACACTTACAAACCCTGTTAGTATGGTTAGTGCAAGACCCTTCACTGAAACAATGCATCGGTGAAACAGTGACTGACAGGAGTTTACGTACTTTCTATGTATGTACTTACAAAGGCAATATACCATTCACACGCAAGTTGTGTCAGTGTGGCTACATACCATTAGAATGCGTTGCTACATGCAGTATTTCAGCTCTCAAAAAATGTTCATCCTATGGCAGTCTTCGTTCAACCCGGTAGCAGCGACGGGCCAAATTTGTGGCTTTACCATGGCAGCGAGGGGCCAAATTTGTGCCACGATTTAACCCCGCCAAAATAAATGATACATAAACTGACCCCAAATGCTTCGATATATATTATGAAATGGTTTGTGCAAGTGATGATTTTTTCTCATTTTTCTCGCTTAGAGGGACCATTAAGAAACATGATCCCTGCTGCTACCGGGTTAATCTTGCTTTTTGTGACAATATGAGGAAAGTACACATATATTGGGTTGTATTCTTTATCCATCAAAGACAAAACTAAAATCAAGGGGACGTATCGAAACAAAAGAACGGCCTGACAGAAACTTTTACAGTACTGCGTGCATTGCTTGGAGGCAGATGGGGAGGAGCAGATTGGGTTGTCTTTATTTATCCCTTAGAGGCAGAAGTAGAATCAAGAGAACGTATTAAAATAAAACAACAGCGTGACCGATGCTGTGGAAATGTGTGCATTGTTTGAGAGTGGCTGGAATAGACTACAGAACTCAATGATATCAGAAAAAAATACTCAAGAATATAGAACTCTATAAAAATGAACATTCAGAATAACTGTTAAACATTCTTACTATTTACAATACTTTTCCATGCATTGGTTCAATTTCTTGATTTTTTTCTTCTGATATGAGATACGTCATGTACAAACCGTTATGAAAACTTTACTTATGTTAGTAAAATACAACAGTTGCCTTTTCCTGACAGTGTGGAGAGGCCATTTACAGTAAGACAATCTGTCGGTGTCTTTCAGCCTTATTACAAGCCCTCCTTCCTTGGCCATTCTCGGCATCAGTTCTAACAATATCAGTGTGCCAGGCCTTTCCTTAAAAGCTTTCTAATTACCACCTTTAAAAGTTAATGACTAATATGAAAAACTGGCCAAGACAATAGTAACTGGAAATGAAGTATTATGTGTTTTTTAACAAAGGAAAAGAACAGTTTAGGAGATGTTGTTTTTCATTTGGTAGTAACAGACATCTCTCAGGAAGGAAGAGCTTGGAATATGGTCGTCTCTGTCTACATCGTGAAGAACAATACCACAGGACAAAATCTCCAAAGGACAAAATCCCTGACAGTACAAAACACCTGAAACTTAACCACCTGAAAGACTCGGCTCAAGAACATCAACAACATAAATTATATTTGTTCTGCTCTGCATTGTGACTGAAGGGGTTTTGTCCCTGAATGTTTAGGCCGAACCCTTCTACTTCATCATACAACAGCTGCGTCTTCTGACCGTGAGTAACAGTTGGCAACTCTGAAAGAAGACCTGGTGGAATTGTCTCCATGTGGGTGGACTCGAGCGACTCCTATGATGCAGGTGTCATGAGGTTCCAAGATGCCAGATTCATGTATACCTGGAGAAGAATTAATTACTCTTGATAAAGCAAATGAATCTTAGTAATGAAGTTATATTAGCACATATCATATCTGTCTGCTTTAAACCACTTGTACTTCAGGCAACAGCAAACTACATCTATATCAACAATGAAATGGACTACATATATTCTGTTTCCCACCAAACTTGTAAAATATCTATTGTAAAACATTTGATATCTGGCTGCGTGCTTTGGAAAATACACTGAACTAATTGTATATTAATGTTAATCAAGGGAGCTGAGTTATGCTGAGAGTACAGAAATTGATATTGTTTGGGTATGTGAAGAGGAAGGGGGATGGTGAGGCAATCGAGAGCTGTTGGGGTGGAACTGCCTGGTCGTCTCCCACCAGACAGGTCAAAGAAGATAAGGAGACAATGCAGTGGCAGCGTAGTTTTAATCCAGTAGCAGCGACGGGCCAAATTTGTAGCTTGACCGTGTACCAGCGATGGGCCAAATTTCTGCCATGATATAAACCTCCCAAAATAGATGATGCATAAACTGATCACACATGCGTTGATATATATTATGAAATGGTTTGCGTGAGTGATGATTCTTTCTAATTATTTTACATAGAGGGGCCTTTAACCTAACCTAAGAAACATGACCCCCGCAGCTACCGGGTTAAGTGTATCATCAAACGTCTAACCTCACAAGATATTACAGGAAAACTTGACATTGAACAGAGGATGACGATGACATATATTACTGACTGAACAGACTGCGTGTAGACTCAGTTCACCAACCTTTTATAAGACATGCCAAGTCCTAATGCCTTCCTGGGGTGAGCAGGGGAGAGGGGTGAAGGAGAGGCAGTAATGAGTACCCGGTCTCATGCTACCTCAACCCCCTGGTAACAGCACAGCACAGCAGGGGTCATGGGGGAGGTGCAGAGAGGCCGTGCAGCTCATAACACCCCCCTCCCCGGCTGGGTCCCCGCACTCACCGACACCATCCACCCAGCAACTAAAGCAAGAAAAAGAGTTGAGCTAGACAGACTATTGAAACAGGCATAAAGCTACACAGATAAATAGACACACTCAATCTCTTGCCTGATATTTCAAATGGCGTATTAGTCGTAAATTAATAATGTGGCTGATTTTTCTTTTTTTGATACATTTTTTAGGCATGGTTAGGCCTAGTTGGTTTTGCTAATTTTTTTACAACGGCCAAACCAGCCATATAATTTAACCCGGTAGCAGCGACAGGTCAAATTTGTGGCTTTACCGTGTAGCAGCGACAGGTCAAATTTTTGCCATGATATAAACCGCCCAAAATAGATGATGCATAAACTAATCACAAATGCGTTGATATATATTATGAAATGGTTTGCGTGAGTGATGATTTTGTCTCATTATTCTCGCTCAGAGGGGCCTTTGAGAAACACAATCCCCGCAGCTACCTGGTTAATATATAATACAAATATCATCATCATTATCATCGTTTAACATCTATTTATTCCCTATGGTGGGGTTGGACGGGATATGAGCCTCCTCCACTGTTGCCGGTCCATAGCATATATGTAATACAAATAATATAATACAAAAAATATAATACAATGTTTAAAAATTCTGGCACCTCTCTCACCTCCAGACCCACAGACAACAGTAGGAGACTGGTCGTGGTCATCAGCCTCTCGCTCGCACTCGACACCATGCTGCTGTTTGTGGTCTTTGTGGTCATGGGCGGAGGTTCTTCTGAGGGGGCAATGATGCAAGCTCTCATGATATTTTATTTTATTTCATTCTATTTCATTTAATTTTCCTTATATTTGTTTATCATTATTTTTTTTCTTATTTATATATCTATTTTTTTCATTTTATTATTTTTGTTTTATTTATTTTCTTAATCTTTTTTTTTTTTTATATGATTTTTTTTTAATGTTATTTCTTGTTTGTTCGTTTGTTTGTACGCGTCTCTCACCTGTCGGGGCTGTTAATGGCGCTGTGTTATTCTTCTGCATGGCTGCTGGCTCCTCACCTGATGGAGGGAATACTGTTAAATCTCTCTCTCTCTCTCTCTCTCTCTCTCTCTCTCTCTCTCTCTCTCTTACATAAAACTAACACACTCATTTTGGAACCACAACTATTAACATTATTATTATCATTATTATTATTATTACTATTATGACATTGCAACCCATTTCGTGTGTCCGACCCTCCATTAAGGTTCATACAGACTTCTTTACTTTTGTGGACCTTGGTTGCTTAGTCTGTGATGATGAGCTTTACATTTGCTAATTAACATGCCCTTTTAGAGCCTGTATTCCCATCTACTCCCCCTCATCAGGCATTCCAGTAAAGCCAACTTGTAATCATGAGTACAAATTAATTCTGGAAATGCATAAGATTTCAGTTGGCAAAAGTGTCTGGTCAAAGGCGCTAATGACTGTAAATGGTGAATGCTTTAAAATGCTTTCATATTATAAGATAAGACTAACATACCGTAGCATTTCACTCCCCAAACCCACTGGCCAAAGAGGTACCCCACTAGCTAAATACGTTGGGGGGGGGGGGAGGGGTTCATGTCAGGCGCATCACTACACACAGACTGTAGTGCTAACATGGAAGACTCAGACGCAAGACAGTGTTACCATCAAGAACGTGGACTCTGACGGAGATGGGGGAGAGGTCGGCTGGGGCGCACGTGTAGGCCCCGGAGTCCTCGGCAGTGGCGGAGAGGATGAGCAGGTGACTGGTGGTGGTGTTGGGGCCCTTGTCCAGCATCACCGCCACCCCGCCACGACTGCTAATGTAGCTCAAGTTCTGGGAGGGGCGGGGAGCAACGGTGAGTAGATGAGTAGATGATGTATGATAGTATATGATGTTAGATGATGTATAACAGTAGATGATGTTTAATTATAGATGTTTGACCCGGTAGCTGCGGGGATCATGTTTCTTAATGGTCCCTCTAAGCGAGAAAAATGAGAGAAAATCATTACTCACACAAACCATTTCATAATATATATCAAAGCATTTGTGATCATTTTATGTATCATCTATTTTTTGGGGGTTATATCATGGCACAAATTTGGGCCGTCGCTGCTACATGGTAAAGCCACAAATTTGGGCCGTCGCTGCTACATGGTAAAGCCACAAATTTGGCCCGTCGCTGCTACCAGGTTAATAAATGATGATGTCACATTAGTATTTATAAGTTACATGGCTAGTTTGGTTGTTTAACTCCATTTGAGGGAAGGAGTTCATTGGAAGTGTTGGATTTTCACAGTTAAGTCGACATATTACAACTCAATCATTCGAGGTGACATAGAAAAAAAGAGTCAACAAATGGATACAAAAAAGAAAAATCACCCACATTATTTTTGCTACACTAATACGACGTTTTAAAAATCAGGCGTGTGTGTGTACCTTGTGTTTGTGGTACCAGAGGACGTTCGCAGGAGGCTCGGGCAGGTTGTACAGGACGCAGGTCAGGTTGATGGTGCTGGCCTTCTGCACGTACAGATCCGGGGAGCCGAGGATTTCCATGTGTGGCTCTGGAGGGGAAGGGAGGTTAGGACTGGAAGGGTGTGTTGTGGAGTAGGGGTATGTGTGTGTGTGCTCTCTCTCTCTCTCTCTCTCTCTCTCTCCTCTCCTCTCCTCTCCTCTCCTCTCCTCTCCTTCCTCTCCTTCCCCTTTCTTCCCTTCCCTTCCTTCCCTTCCCCTTCTTTCCCCTTCTTTCCCCTTCCTTCCTTTCCTTCCCTTCCTTTCCCCTTCCTTCCCTTCCCTTCATTTTCCCTCTACTCCTTCCCTTTACACTCTACTCCCTCCATCTCTCCCTCTCCCTTCTCTCACCCTCTCCTCTTTCTTCTATTTCTACTTTTTTTCCTTTTCCTTCTCTTTCTCCTTCTCCCCTTTCTTCTACTTATACTTTTTTTTCCTTTTCCTTCTCTTTATCCTCCTCCTCTTTTTCCCTCTTCCTCTCTCCATCCCTCAATCCCTCCTCCCCTTCAGCCCTCACCCAGCACTTCGAGGTACAGCGTGGCGGACATGATGGGCTTGGTGGTCACGTGACACTCGTAGGCGCCTCGGTCCCGCGGGAG
>NC_066551.1:3649918-3664918 GCF_024679095.1 Eriocheir sinensis | reverse complement strand
GAACGAGGACGACGAGGTAAGGGATAGGACGAGGACGAGGATGATGCTAAGGGAGGAGAACCAGAATGTAGGTGAGGATGAGGGGGAAGATAAGGAAGAAGGTCGATGAGCATGAGGAAAAGGGTGATAGTGAGTAAAAAGGGAGAATGATGAGGATGATGATGAGGAAAAGTGATGGTGAAAGAGGACGACGAGAATGTGGGTGAGGACGAGGACGAGGACATGTTATTCTGTCAGGAAGGTGAAATAAGGTCAATAAGATCCGCCTCTTATCTCTCACTCGGTTATTCAGTCACGGCCTCAAAACATCACTTGGCACACTGAGAAGCATCAAGTAGCAATGCCTTGAAGTCACTGGAAAGTCTATGTTCTCAAAAGGCTATTCAATGCTATAAGAGGCTTCAGGAACACCTATCAGTCTTTCCAGGTTATGCAGGTACAGGATCAAAATTCAAAACACCCCCACGGTCACACACCCTTTTGCCGTATACACTCTTTTATAGACGTAGTGATTAGCGGGCTTTTTTCTCTATTTTTTTTGCCCTTGAGTTGCTTCCTTGACTGTAAAAAAAAAATCAAACAGAAGTGTGGTTGGGGATTCAGGCCCAGTTTCACAGTTCCCCATGATGGGTTAGTAAGCTCCCAAACCAATACCAGAGCCTTCGAAATTTCCTTGTATAGTGTCTGGTGTCTATATTTAAGTTCACAAATTTGATGAAACTATACAGGAAAAGTCTTGTGTATTTAGTGTGGCATCGAAGACCTCACCATTTTGGATTGTATGGGATTCTATAGTTTGGTTCGGGCTGTTACGAAGACACTGTGTTGGACTGTGAAACCAGCTCTCACTGTGGTCAAAGGCTTCATGAACACCTACCAGTCTTTTTGGCCAAGCGGTGGCGGCATCAATACACCGCGGACACTCGGGCGCATTAATAGTGTGTGATGTTACCGGTTTGGGGTCTGTTTGTCATGTAACCAGTTCAGTGTAGTATGATATTTTCCACCACGAACAGGTAAATTAATTTGCAGCCAAGTTCGTGCCCAGCCGCATGGTAACACTGTGCTCCTTTTTATTATCCCGGCACGGCGCTCACCTTTATGGCATTCATTTTTTTCCCCTCTTCTAGTCACTGGGGGCAAGGTTATTTAGGTCTTGGACGCGGGGACCTTCGCTTCACTTCGGGGACACGGGCAAATGGAGGGTTGGGGGAAGTCGGGTGCAAAGGAGTAGGAGGGAAGAGGGAAGAGTAAGGGAGAGGAGAGGGGCGTATGAGGGTGTGAGGAGTAGGAAGGAAGGAACAAGGAAGGGAGAAGAGGACGGAGGGAAGAGAATGTAAAGGAGTAGGGACAAGGAACCAGAGGGAGACGAGACGAGACACTGGCACATGTAAGGTTTATTGAGATCTTGGGCACGTGGAGGGTCGGGGCAAGTCGGGGCTGGGGCAACGGGGCGGGAAAAGTGAGGTAGCGAAGGCAAGGCGATGCTGCTGGGTGGGTTACAGGTCGAAGTGAATTGATACATTGAGACATAGTTTAATTAGATTCCATAACATGTGATATTGTTGGTGTCTGAAGGGGCCAGCGATCAAGAACACCGTGGTTGGTATTGTCAGGCCAAAAATGAGATCAGTTGGGTCCTTGTGAGTGTTTTCTTAGGTTCAGGGTACAGGAGAAGGGTCAGACTACCACCAGGGTCATCAAGCTACCCCGGGATATGCCCAGAACTCTTAGGAAAGCCTTGCCAAATCTGTGTACTTGGGCGCCGAATTGTTTGAGGATATGACCCCACGCCACTTCCTCCCCCACCATGCTCGATGACACCTACTCCGACGGCTGTCCTTACCCCGAAAGCTAAGTCTGGCAGAACTGTGACCAGGGTTCTCTCGGAGTGGACCCCTCGCAACCAGACTTCACAGCCGAGTCTGAGGCATTTAGTCATTCAGCCAGCTACTCAATCAGTCAGTCAGTTAAGTCAGCTCGGTACCCATCAACAGCCCGGAGACCAGCAAACTGCATTAGGGAAAGAAAATGCGAGACAGGAGCGGGTCGAGACTGACTGATTTACAAACTTGCACGCAATAATGGTAGCGACTCAAAGTTTCAAATTGGTCCCTCCTCTCTTCGGCCCTCGTTCCTCCTCCTTCCTCCCTCACATCCTCCTCATCTCCCTTCCTCGCTCCTCCTCCCTACGACTTTACACCCTCTCATGCCTCCTCCTCTTCCCTCCTCCCTCGTTTCGTCTCCCTATTCTTCCTCTCTCCTCCTCTCCCTTTCTCTTCGTTCCTTCTCCCTCCCCCTTTCCCTTTATTCCTTCACTGTTTCCCACGCTCTTCTCTCCCTTCCTCTTCCCTACTTCCTTATTCCTTCCTTCTCTCCCTCCCTTATTCCTCCTTCATACTCCTTTACGCCATCTCACACCCTCCTCCTCCTCCTCTCGTTCCCAATCCAGACTTGCATCCGACCCACGCCAAGCGCCAAGCAAGCACCCCATAACCTACTTACTCCCCCCCCACACACTCTCGCCCCGCCTTGCCTCGCCCCGCCCCTGCCGTGTCTGTGTCCCCAACTTACTGACCGTGCTTGGTTGGTCCAGTGTCCTGCAAATATTATGCAGTTATCCGCTTGCTCCTGAGGTTACGTGCGTTTGTGAAGGTTTTTATTATAGTGTCCGTGCTAATGTTTGTCGGGAACGTGATCTCGGTGTGGCTATAAATAGATGAGTGTGATTTCATAGTAGTGAGGGTTTACATAAGAACCCGAGAACGTAAGAAGTAGGAGGAAAGAAAGAAGAGAAGAGGGAGGAAGAAGCGAGAGAGGAAGGGTAGGAGTGGAGAAGAAGAGGAGGAGGGAAATTAAGCGAGTGAAGAGGGAGGGAGAGAAGGGCGTGAGAGGTTGAAGAGTAGTAGAGGAAAAACGAGAGAGAGAGAGAGAGAGAGAGAGAGAGAGAGAGAGAGAGAGAGAGAGAGAGAGAGAGAGAGAGAGGGCGTGCGAGGTTCATCCTATTCCAACTTCCATATACTAAATTATCTCTTTTCTTTCCATGGGCCGCCGCCTCCTCCTCCTCCATCTCCTCCTCCTCATTGAACCTCCCATCGTACTCCACACTATTCATCCTCCATGCACATCCTTCCTCACCTTTTCCAGCATCCATACAACACCTTCATCTCCACCCACACGATTAATTACACCTACTAAGCTTTTTCCCTTGTCTTCTCTCCCTTCTTTCTTCCTCTCTCCCTTCTCCCTTGCTACCGGGTTCCTGTCCCTCTGAGCGACCGTTCCACGCTAAAGCCACCTCCTCAACATGAATTCTCTTCCTCATATTAAGCTTTATAACACCTATGCAATGTGACTATGGCCTCTGTCCCTCCCTTCTATCTATTATTTTGCCACCTGATTCCCTCTCTCAAGCCTCCACCCACTTAACCAACACTCTTCCTCATAATCATCAGCTTAATGACCACTGTGGAAAGTAATTAAAGCTTTCATCTCCATTCCTCCCATGCCCTTCGCTGTCCCTCCCTTTCCCCGCTAACTCTCAATCCTCCAGTCACTTTACAAGCACTCCTTCTCACACTCATCAGCTTAATGACCACTGTGCAATGTAACTCAAGCTTTCCTCTCTATTCCTCCCACGCTCTTCTCTGTCCCTCTGTCCCCCGCCACCTCTCAACCCTCGACACTTTATGACATCCCCGACGAACTGCAAGTACCCAAGACGCGCGCCGCCGACACCACAGGGAGAAGGTTCGGCGAGGACATTATATCAAGGGGAAGTTATAACCGACGGGGACGCTGCGAGGTGGTGGCGATGACGTGAGGACGGGAAGTGTGGGGTCCCGGGAGTGTTGTCTGATGTGTTTATACAAGACACGGGAGACGGAGGAAGCGAAGGGGAAGACACCGTTGACAAATTATCGTACTCTGAGCATCACATTTACCAGCTTCTCCGCAATAAATATCACCAGGAAACAGGAATAATAGACCGTTTCAAGAATAAATACAAATAAATTTCGTTATTGTGTCCCAGGAAACGGTTTTTGGGATGGAAATCGGGATATATGAGAAACTGAGTACGACAATCTGGCAACGTTGGGGGAAGTGTATACACAGAAGCGAGGTAAAGTAATGTTCTTTGTAGAGAAAAGACGAGATTGTGATGGAGAGCTGTTTTACGTGTTTATAGAAGACACGAGAGACGGAAGAAGCGAAGGGGATATACAGAAGCGAGAAAAAGTAATGTTCTATGCAGAGAAGAGACGATACTGTGATGGAGTGTTGCCTTACGTGTTTATAGAAGACGAAGGAGACGGAGGAAGCGCCGTACGAAAGATGTATAATTGAAGTAAGCAAGAGAGAAGAGAAAATTAAGAGTAAGGAAACGGAATAAAAAAGACTGTTATAAAGGAGTGTTGCCTTACGTGTTTATAGAAGACGAAGGAGACGAAGGAAGCGCCGTACGAAAGATGTATATATGAAGTAAGCAAGAGAGAAGAGAATATTAAGAGGAAGGAAACGGAATAAAAAAGACTGTTATAAAGGAGTGTTGCCTTACGTGTTTATTGAAGGCACAAGGACGGAAGAAGCGCCGTACGAAAGATGTATATATGAAGTAAGCAAGAGAGAAGAGAAAATTAAGAGGAAGGAAAGGGAAGAAAAAAGACAATGTTATAATGGAGTGTTGCCTTAGGTGTTTATAGAAGCCACGGGAGACGGAGGAAGCGCTGGACAAAGAATGTATATACAGAAGCAAGGAAGAGAGAAGAGAAAAAGGAAGATGAAGGAAAGAGAAATAACGATGGTACGATGAATGAAGTGTTGTCTTATGTGTTTATACAAGGCAAAGAGATGGAGGAAGCGAAGGGTATGAGATGTTTATACAGAAGCAAGGGAAAATAAGTGTTCCTATAAGAGAAGAGACGATGCTATACAATGGAAGGAGTGTTTTCTTATTATTGGGGCATATTGACGCTTATTGGGGGAAGGGGGCGGGGCTTATTGTCAAGGCTAACGTGAACAAGGTATAGCGAAGAAGGCGATGACACAAGAGCATACCATCCCTCGACTGGTATTGGTGGAAAGATGAAAATTCGTGAGACCGGGGTGATGGTGCGAGACTCAGGTGATGCAAGACTTAAGATTAACCTGGGCGAGTTTTAATGACCCGTGGTGGCACTAAGGCTGGAAACTTGAGATTTTTCGAGGGAAGATAAAAAAGAAAAAGGAACAAAAGGAAGGAATTGTGGCAAGAAATAATAGGGTTGAAAAGTATATAAAAAAAGAATCAAAAGTTTACCAATATGTACGCAGCCTTATATTTAACATAGACAGAGCCAATCAGTGTATTCCCCAATTTGTACGCAGTCCTACATTTAGTACAGATTATCAGGAAGGGAAAATAATAACTAATCTTAAGAAATTTGAGCTGAGGTACAGAAATTGCAAAGGAAAAAAATGAAAATTAAACTATTTCGAAAACAAATCATTCATTATTATTATTATTATTATTATTATTATTATTATTATTATTATTATTATTATTATTATTATTATTATTATTATTACTATTACTACTACTACTACTACTACTACTACTACTACTACTACTACTACTACTACTACTACTACTACTACTACTACTACTACTACTATTATTATTATTATTATTATTATTATTATTATTATTATTATTATTATTATTATTATTATTATTATTAGGTAACGCGGCGCGGTGACTGGATGGCTTACCTGGCGCCGTTGTCAGGTGAGGCAGGAGGAGGAGGCGAAGGAGGAGGGGGGAGAGGGGGCCGAGAGGAGGCGTACACAACATTATATAAGAGCTAAGTGTTCGTGTATCTGTTCACTTAGTTAATCTATCGTATGCTGGAGGGGGGGGGGAGGGGTCCGTTGTCCTTGCTCCACAATTTTGGTTAGGCAGGGGATAGCGGAAAAAGGGGTGGGGGTTGTTTCAATTTCTGTTTTCTTCTTTTTCTCTTCTATTTTTTTTTTATTGTTATTCACTTTTCATTTCTTTTTTTTTTACTGTTCTTGTTTTGTAGTCTCGTTTCGATTCCTTTGTTCTCTTTTTTCTATTTTGTTTGTGTCTGTTATTCACTTCATTTTTTTTGTTGTTGTTCCTTCTGTTTTTATCTTTCTTTTGTAGTTGCTATTGTTTACGTCACTAATTTTTTGTATATTGTTATTTTCAAAGCTTTTTTTTATATATGTCGTTATTTTCATCTGTTTTGGCTTCTTGCGTTACGAACCTATTGCAAAGTTGGTCCACTCAAGTCAACCCAACACACGACTTTTTTATTGTTTTTGCCTTTAGTTGTTTTGATGCGAAAGTTGCGAGTTCATCCTCTCAATCAATTCATCACATGCTTTCTTTTCTTTTTTGTTGTTCTTGTTTTGTTGCGTCACGAAGTCAGTCAACCCAACATATTACTTCTTTGTTTTTGTCTTTGCCTCAGCACATGATTTCTTAGTTCTTTTTCTTGTTTCTTATTTTCTTGGTCACGGATTCGCTGCAGCGCTCGTCTACTCAAGTCATCTCAACGCATCACTTCTTAGCTTTCGTCTTTGATCGTATTCTTGTGCCTCGAGTGTCCTGCCAACAAGTCACCTCACCTGGATTGAACACCTCATTTAACTTCGATCCTTCCTTTGTTTCAAGTTCTTTCACGTCTTGGAAGCAGAGAGTGTGTGTGAGAGGAGGGAGGGGGGGGGGGGACGGGGGAGGGGCAATGTGTGTGTGTGTGTGTGTGTGTGTGTGTGTGTGTGTGTGTGTGTGTGTGTGTGTGTGTGTGTTCGTATCCTTTTCTTCAGTTCCTTTTTCACTAACTTCCTCTTTTTCTCAATTGTTTTTTTGTTTTTGTTTTTTAATCTTGTTTTATTTATTAGTCTCCCTAACTATATCGACATTCATATCTTTTTTTCACTTCCCGTTTCTTTTCCAACGTCCTTTCTTTCCTCTCCGTAACTGTTATCGATCAATATTTATTTTCTTTTAATACGATAACTTATTTTTCTCTTGCATATTTAATTTCTTGTGTGTTTGATCGACGTTTAAGTTTTCATGCAAGTCTTAAAAAAGAATGTTTTTTTCAAGATCATTCCCATTACTCTGTTTAGTCTAAAAAAAAAAGGTCCGCTGTTCAACTTTTCTTCGCCTTTTCGTTAACTAAATATATATAACAAATTCAGTTACGTTTACAAAGATCTCCGTATCATGTTTCCTTGTCCTCGTTATGCGCTACGCTGTCACGAGACTCGGAATTCATAAAAACGAGAAGGAACGGAACAAAAAACAGCGTCGTTACTCGTGGAAACAAAAAATAATCGAAGTTTTACAAGGAGCGTGTGGCGTATCGTGGCGTGCGAGCTGCGAGAGGCGAGGCGGCGCTGCCCTTCCCCCTTCGGCGTCTGGGAGCAAACTGACGTGACTCCCCCGCCCCAACCAAAGACAGCCCCTCCCAAACCAGTGACCACGCCCCCCTCTCTTTATCCTACCTCCTACACTCCTACCCCCCACCCCACCCCTCTGCTTATCCTGCCTCTACAGTCCTACTCCCCGCCATCCCCTATGCCCATCCTGCATCCTACAGAACCCGCCTCCCCCAGACTCGCCCTTTTCTGTTCATTATTCTGCATCCTACAACCCTAACCCCTCACGCCCCTAAAGTGCCTCTCACCCTCAACCCGCCCCCCTGTGCTCATCCTTCCTCCAGTAGTCCTACCCCTCCACGACATCTTCCTGCCTCCTATCTGCCACCCATTCGTCCCTCCAACCGCCCCTCATAATGTCCTAAGGTCCCTGTATCCTAATCTCCACCTATCCTTATTTACATCTAGGGTTGCAAGGTTATGAGTTGTTGTTTTTTAACGTTTCCGCCTATGGCACCGGTAGAATTGCATGGAGGGGCCTGATGGTATGCCCCAGCCCGTTCTGGCGCAGGCAAGTATTTATGGTGGCGCCATCTTGCATTGGCTTATGCTTCCCCCCGGAGCTCATCTTTGATCCTAGAATCTAGAGTCCGGGTTGATAGGTGGTCTTCTGGACAGCATGTGGGTAGTCTTAGGCCACTCGGCGGTGACTGAAAAATCCCAGCTTGTGGCACCGGGCGGGGCGCGAACTCGCGTCGTCTTAGATGCGGCGCCGTCACGCTATCCACTCAGCCACCGCCTTATGGTGCAGAGGCCTTGCCATACTATTACTAGGCTCATAAAACTACCCGAGGAAATACTAACACAGCCTCTACGGAAGCCTTCTCAAACGTGGGTGTGCAAGCCTCGTAACGTCTGAGAAAATAAACATGAGCCCCACACATGCTCACAGGCTCGTCAGCACGGCAGCATCAGCATGTGAAACCTACTTACGTGTATTAATTTCCCCGCGGAGGGCGTTCGTTAGTGTGTAATATATGTATGTATGGAGCGATGGTAACTTTTTCATTGCGAGAGGAGTATTATTCATTAGTTATTCACCTCAACGGAGACGACTGAAGGGCAATAGAAAAGGAAAAGTCTGTGTGTGTGTGTGTGCGTGTGCGTGTGTGTGTGTGTGTGTGTGTGTGTGTGTGTGTAATCCCTTCCCTTCTTCCTCTCTCTTTCTCTCTCTCTCTCTCTCCCTCCATGGCAGTCTTCTTTATTCCCTCTAACCCTTCTCCCTCCCTTCTCTCTCCCTCCCTTCCTTATATATTTACTTCCTGGAAACGAATATGGAAGAGGTAGTAAACTGAAAAACCGGTACCGTCTCTCTCTCTCTCTCTCTCTCTCTCTCTCTCTCTCTCTCTCTCTCTCTCTCTCTCTCTCTCTTACGTAGCAAATCTCACTCACGACGCAATTTCACTGATTTCCTGATTAAATTGATTGACTGACTAACTGACTGACTGACTGATTGACTAAAAAATAACTGACTGACTGATATGCGTTAACATTAATTGACTGAATGAGTGACTGACTAATTAAATGACTGATTGACTAACTGATTAACTGCCTTACTCATTAACCGAAAAAAAGACTGACTAACTGGCTAAATGACTGACTGACTGACTGACTGACTGACTAACTGACTGACTAACTGAAAAAATTACATTACTTGAGATGATTAACTGACTTAGTGGCTAAATGACCGGCTAACTAGCTGGCTCACGAGACCGATCTAATAACCCACGAAGATAGAAAACGAAGACTTGGGAGTTGGAACACAAAATAAGGTGAACGTAAAGGGAGAAAAAGTGCCGCCAATGAGCTGAATCTGGCGTCAATTATCTCCGTAACGAGGGTGATTAGCAGCGTAATGGACGGCGGGCATTTCCGGGTCGCCTTGATCATATAAATACCTGTGATGCCGCCCACTCACCTACCTCGCCCACGTCATTAACCTGAGATTATTATAGCTGTAGTTTATTGACCAAATTTTGCCATAGAATAAGATAATAAAAAAACATAAATAAGATAAAAAAATACTTAAAATAATGAAGAAAACTTAGAAAACGTAAGATAATGAAAAAACAAAATACGTATGATAAAAAAAAATATGATTAAAAAATGTTCCAAAATTAATAAAAGAAAACAATAACAAAATAAACTCACAATAAAAAAATAAAAGTAAAAGATAAAAGCTTTCAAAATCATCATCCTGAGAGAGAGAGAGAGAGAGATGGATGGATGGATGGGTAAGTAGATGGATAACCGCTTTATCTACCCCCCCTTCCACCCTCCCCCCCTTGTGCATCCAACCCCTATTTCCATCCCTAACCCCCCCTACCATTCCCTATTATCTCCCTTCACCCTCTACCCCATCCCTTCTATCTCCCTTATACCCTCTACCCCATCCCTTCTATCTCCCTTATACCCTCTACCCCATCCCTTCTATCTCCCTTATACCCTTATACCCTATCCCTATTATCATATACCAACCTCTATTATCTCCCTTAAAGCACCCTACCCACCACTACCAAGCCCTGTCAACCACCCCTCCCTGTTCCCCTAACCTAAGCACCCTCTACTATGCCACCTCTCACCCTGCTTTCTGCACCCCCTATCCCACCCCTAAGCACCCTACCACCCCCATTCAACCCCCCTTACTGTCTCCCTTATTCCCCCTACGAACCCCCCCACTCCTTCCTCATCCCCCTTATAATATCCATAGTCTACCATCCCCTACTCTTTCCCTTGTATTACTCTGCCACCCCCATTCAACCCCCCCCCCCATACTGTTTCCCTTAACCCCCTAACACTCCCTTCATCCCCCACCCCCTACCACCTCCTTCCTACCCCACCCCCACCCCTACCACCTCCTTCCTCCCCCTCCCCTACCACCTCCTTCATCCCCCACCCCTTACTGTCTCCCCTATACCCTCTACACCCCCCTTCCCTACCCCCCGGCGCCCCCCAACACACGCTAATATTGGTATCGAAGAAATGCCTCGCCGCCCGCCGCCCCACCGCCGCGTTTCCACCTCCTCGCCTCCCGGATTCCCGCGACAAGTTATAAGAATTGGGTTGGCATTCTCCTCCGGCTGGCTAGACATACCGAGACCGAGACCGAGAGACCCCGAGACCCAAAGACCGACAGAGACCGAGAGACCTGGGACACTTCTCAAACGCTTTCGCCTCAACTATTTGCAAAGGCCGGCTCTTTGGATACGTGGCAAGCCTCCTGAACGTCGATCCAGCTTACAGGGTTGTTTGTGTACGAGACAGACCGACAGACCGACAGAGGGAGAGACCGAGAGACCCAGGATACTATTTCCAGACGCTTCCCCCTCAACTATTTGCAAAGGCCGCCTCTATGGATACGTGGCAAGCCTCCCGAATGTCGATCCAGCTTACAGGGTTGTTTGTGTAGGAGACAACCCTGAGTAGAGGAGGCCAAGCAGCGTTGCCAAACTATCGTACCCATCGCATTGCATTTCCGTGGTTTCTGACATATAACTCTTGCCAAAATGAAAGAGCACCATTACTATTCAACAGTTTCAGCGATAACTTTAATTTTCGATCGACATTTGTGTAGGTACGAGAGTTTTAGGGCTGAAAATGATGAATATACGATGTTCACTGTACGACAATTTAGTATCGCTGAGGCCAAGGGACGCCCACGTAACTCATGGATGTGGCAAGTCGATCAATTCTACCAGGAAGGATTTGGGATGGATATACGACAGTTGCATGGGAGAGCTTCGATGTCACGTTATCGTACTCACCACACTGGATTTTCCTATTTCTAACGCATAACAATCATAAAAATAACTCTATAATTAACATTTTTAGCAATAACTAGAAATGGGTATCGTTAGTTTTACGGGTGCGACGGATTTTAGTCGGAAACAGGCGAATATGAGAAGCTGAGTACGACAATATGGCAACGCTGTGGGAGGAGGACGGCCGTCGGGAGTATAGGCGGCGAGTGAGTGAAGCAATGCACCCCCGACCGTATGCTCCCCATTGGTTAGTTAGACCACAAAGGAGATTAGTTGGGTTTTCAATGGGGTGATTTTTTTATTATTTTCACGGTGCAACATCCTCGGTAGACTATCACTACGCTCAACAAACTACCTACCGTGGATTTTTTTCTTTTTTTTACTGCAAAGGAGACAGCACAAGGGCACAAAAAAAGGAAACATTAAAAAAGCCAGATAAAAAAAAGCCCTTATTGAGCCTTATTGAGTGTAAGCCCCCATTTTTTTATAGGTTCATGGTGGAGCAGCCTTGTCAAACTATCGCTAGGCTTATCAAACTGCCTACCATGGAAATACTAACATGACCTTTACGACAGCCTTATTGAGTGTAAGCCCCCATTTTTTTATAGGTTCATGGTGGAGCTGCCTTGTCAAACTATCTCTAGGCTTATCAAACTGCCTACCATGGAAATACCAACATAATCTCTACGACAGCCTTATTGAGTGTGTGTGTGTGTGTGTGTGTGTGTGTGTGTGTGTGTGTGTGTGTGTGTGTGTGTGTGTTTGTGTGTGTTTTTGTGTGTGTGTGTGTAAGCCCCGAAGTGTTTAAGAATATGGGTCTTATGTCTTTGCTTCTATATCTTTCTCATCGTTTAAGTTATCTCAGTTTTCTTCATTAATTCTCCTTTCATTCCTCTTGCCTCCATCTTGTCCGGCCATGCACTTCCTCCTTTCCTCCGTCCTTCCATCCTTCCTTTCTTCCTTCATTTCTTTCTTCCTTTCTTCATTCCTTCCTTCCTTCCTTCCTCTCCTACCCTTTTCTTCCCTTTCCTTGCGTTCACGAATGGGTAGTTTTCACACACACACACACACAAAGACACGAGCGAGACCCTTCTTATCAGCTTTGTCATAAGGGGCAACAACGCTTTAATTAAAACTCAAGGCGCTATATAGTTTGCGCGCTCTCTCTCTCTCTGCGCAAGATCTACGCCAAACTTCTCTTTTTCTCACGGTTCAAGTTTTAATATTTATAATTATTGCCCGTGGATAAGAGGGAATGGGGAGTGGAGGGAGGGAGGAAGGGGTTGAAAAGGGGGAGGAGTGGGGGAGGGGAAAGTTGAAAAGGGGAAGAAGTGGGGGAAGGGGGGGAAATAGAAGGGAGGAAGGAGGGAAGGGTAGCTGAGGTTGTAGGGAAGAAGGGGGTGGGAGAGGGAGTGTTTAGAAATGGGGAGGGGGGAGGGGGGATATAACGGGTGAGAGGGGGAGGGGGTGGAAGAGAGGAGGACTGAAAGGTTGTAGGGGAGAGGGGAGGGGGAGGAGGAGGAAGGGAAGGAGGGGTATGGGAATGTTTTAGGGGGGTGGGGTGGGGAGGGGAGGGGAGTAAGGGAGGGAGGGAGGGATGTTGATGTTACTATTATTGTTATTTATTATTATTATTATTATTATTATTATTATTATTATTATTATTATCATCATCATTACTCTCTACCACCATTGTCTGTCTACCTGTCTGTCTACCTGTCTGTTTTTTCTCTCTCTCTCTCTCTCTCTCTCTCTCTCTCTCTCTCTCTCTCTCTCTCTCTCTCTCTCTCTCTCTCTCTCCCCAGTGGTCGTATCTCTCGGGGCATTCAGATGGAATTTCCACTTTTTCCCCTCGGGCGTGACAGCGTGCGGCTTAGGGGGCGGGGGGAGGAGGGAGGGGAGACGGAGGGGAGAGATGGAGGGGAAGAAGGGGAGGAGATGGAGGGGTGAGGAAGAGGGAGGAGACGGAGGGGGAAGATGGAGTGGGAAGGGGGAGAAGACAAAAGAGGAAAGATGAGAGGGATAGGGTGAGGGGAAAGAGAGGAAAGATGGGGTGAGGAAGAAGGGATGGAGGGGAGAGATGAAATGAGGAGGGGGAAGATGTATGTGGGGGGGATGGAAGAGGGGAAAAATGGAGGGGTAAGGAAGAGATGGAGGGGGAAGAGGGGAAAGATCAAGGGAAAAGAGGAGGGAAGGGGAAAAAAACCAGAAGGTATAGATGGTAGGAAAAAGGAAGAAGCTAAGAGAGAGGGGATTTGAAGGGGACTAAAAGGGAAAACGGGAGGGACGGGGAGGGGAGAGGGAGAGGAATATTGTTTTTACAGCAAAGGAGACAGTTCAAGGGCGTAAGGAAAAATACAAAAAAAGAAAAAAGCCCGCTACTTACTGGGACCAGGAAAGAGGAAAAGGTTATACCATATGAAGGGAAGGGAAGAAGGGAAAGTGATGGGGAATGGAGAAAGGATTGAAGGAAGAACAAGTAAGGGGATGTGAAGAGAAAGGGTAAGAAATGAAGGAGGGAATAATGAAAGAAAGGAAAAAGAGAAATGGATAACAGAAAAAAAAAATGAGGGTAGGGGAAGGGAAAGTGAAGGGAAAATGGAAGAAATTGAAAGAGGAAAAAGAAAGGGGAAAAAAAAAGAGGAATGGGTGGAGGAGGAAAAGAGGGAAATGGGAAACAGAAAAGAGGAAAAAAATAAAGGTAGGGGAAGAAGGGAAAGTGAAGGGAAAATGGAAGAAATTGAAAGAGGAAAAAGAAAGGGGGGAAAAGAGGAATGGGTGAAGGAGGAAAAAAGGGAAATGGGAGGAAAAGAAAAGGAGTAGATAATAGGAATGAGAAAAATGTTAATATGGAAAGAGGAAGAGAAGGAGAAGGATGAGAGATAAAAGGGGGATTTAAGGAAGAAGAAGAAGGAGGAGTTGAGGGAGGAAAAATGGATGGAGAATGGAGGGAGGGAGGGAATGGAGGGAAGAAGAAGGTTAGGGGAGAGAGGAAGAGAGGGAGAGTTAAGATCCACCTGGGATGTTATGGAAGGGGGAGGTGTGTGTGTGTGTGTGTGTGTGTGTGTGTGTGTGTGTGTGTGTGTGTGTGTGTGTGTGAGAGAGAGAGAGAGAGGGGGGGAGAAAGAAAAAAAAGATGTGAATTTTATCTTAGCCGTGTGGTGAAATATGAGAGAGAGAGAGAGAGAGAGAGAGAGATTATAGATAGTAAGTACTGAGTCACGATTTACGAATGAGGAAAATGATTCGTTAAACACACACACACACACACACACACACACACACACACACACACACACACGGAAAGAAAGGAAAAAAAAAGATGATTGGATAAAGAAAGAAAGAAAAGAAGGGAAGGGAAGAAAAAAAGGACAGAAGGAAGGATAGAAAGAAAGAAGGAAAGTCAGGGAAAATAAATAAAGCAAAGGGAAGGAAGGAAATAAAGAAAGAAAGGAAATAACGAGAAAAATACAGAAAAAATAAATGGAAGATAAATTAACTGAATATAAAGTCTGATAAATGGTAAACACACACACACACACACACACACACACACACACACACACACACACACACACTCCATCACACGCCAACCACAACATCAATAAATAAACTATGGTATTATCAGCCACAAAGGCCTCATCCCTCTTCTTATCACGGACCCTTGCACTGTAAACACACACACACACACACACACACACACACACACACACACACACACACTACCTGTTGCCCTGCTAACCTTCCTCAAGAACTGACTCCTTGACTGTAGAGCTCTCTCTCTCTCTCT
>NC_066551.1:3607418-3647418 GCF_024679095.1 Eriocheir sinensis | reverse complement strand
TGAACGGGAAATAGAAGAGGGGGAGAGAGAGAAGAAAGGGAGGGAGAGAGGGGAGAGGGACAGTACAGCATCCCTCCCATCTTTCCTCCCAATCAATTACTCTCTCCACATTTCCTATTCATCTCATCTCCCATCATCTCATCTCCCCTTTATAATTTTTTTCACCCTCCGTTTCCTCCCCTTCATTTCCTTACTCCCCATTTCCTCTCTCTCCCTCCCTCAATATGTGCATCTTTCCTCCCCTCCCTTCCTTATTCTCCCTGTCACGTTTCTCCCTTTCTACCTCCTCTCCCATTCTCTCCTTCCATGCTCATTTTCTCCCTTTATTTTCTAACCTCCCTTTTCATCTTGTCTCTCCCCCCTCACCTTCTCTCTCCCCTCCCCTTCCTCCCTCCCTCACCTTTCCTCTTCCCTCCCTTTCCTTTTTTCCCTTCCCTTCATCCCTCCCTCACCTTTCCTCTCCCCTCACCTTCTCCCTCCCCTTCCCTCCCTCCCTTACTCTGCCTCTCCCCTTCCCTTCCTTCTGGCCCCTCCCTCCCTCCTTCCCTATAATTTTCAATAGATGACAGGTTCTGGAAGTTAAACGTTTGATAATAGGCTCGTTAATCACTACTCGTTGACTTCTTCATTTACTGAGAAGCGATACGGGAAGTTTAAAAGTCCGGGTTAGATAATATAAAACAGTGATAGTGGTCAGAGGGGGGAGGGAGAGTACAGCATCCCTCCCTCCCAAGTTCAGGAAGTAAATAAGTAAAAACTAGGTCATGACTAGAGTAGAGAATCAGCAGAACAAATCAAATTAAACAGATACAGATGTAGTTGACGCAATTATAAATTCAGCTTCCAAGTGAGATAAGGATGATTCATAACCCTCTTCTTCCCCTCCTCTTTCCACCTCCATTCTTCCTATCTCCTCCATACCTCTCATTATCCGCACACCTTTCTTCCTTTTCTCCCATACCTCTCCCTATCCGCACATCCTTCTTCCCTCTCTCCTTTCTTCCTTCTTTCTATTACCGGTATCTCCTAGTCTTATGGATGAGTGTGTGTGTGTGGGGGGGGGGGGGGGGAGGGGGGGGGAGTCGATGAGCAGCCCGTTTTGAGAATCTAGCCTGTGATAACTAATTGGGATCTTGTCTGATTATAGGCTTGTGTTATCCCTGTGATGTAGTGTAACTCTATATCAAAGCCTTTAGTCCCCCCTTCCTCTTCCCTCCTTTCTCAATATCTCTCTTTCCTTGACTATCTTTTCCCTATTTCGGTCTTTGCCTTCTTGTCCCTCTTCTTCTTCTTCTGCATCCCTTCCATTTTTCTTTTGTTTAATCCTTTCTTCAGTCCCCCCTTCCTCTTTCTTCCTTTCTCTAAATCTCTTTCGTTGACTGTATCTTTTCTCTATTTTGGTCATTGCCTTTTTGTCCCTCTTCTTCTTCTGCACCCTTTCCCATTTTCTTTTGTTTTCTTCTTTCTTCAGTCCCCCCTTCCTCTTTCTTCCTTTCTCTAAATCTCTTTCCTTGACTGTATCTTTTCCCTATTTCCGTCTCTGCCTCCTTCTCTCTTCCTCCACTTCTACATCCTTTCCTATTTTCTTTTATTTTCTCCTTTCTCATCCTCCTCTCCTCTGCATCCCTTTCAATCTCCTCTACCTCTTTCTCTTCCTCCTCTTCCTTTTCATCCTCTCTCTCTCTCTCTCTCTCTCTCTCTCTCTCTCTCTCTCTCTCTCTCTCTCTCTCTCTCTCTCTCCTGCTCCTCTTCCGCGTTGTCTTCTCTTCTCCAATAGTGCTCCTCTTCTTCTCCGTCTCATCCTTCCCTTTCTCCTTCCCTTTATCATCTCTCCTACTTATTCCCTCTCCTTTCACTCCATCCTTATTACCTACCCATTCCCTCTTCCTCCCCTTCCTCCTTCTCTTCTTCTCCTCCTCCTCCTCCTCTTCTTCCTTCTGACCTCGGATAAACACGGAAACTATCCCTCCAAGCTCTCCCAACTATCTGCTTTGGTGTGTGTGTGTGTGTGTGTCTGTGTGTGTGTGTGTGTGTGTGTGTGTGTGTGTAAATCTTAAAATTAATTATTACGTCATCATCATCATCATAATAATAATAATCATCAGAGAAACGCTTACAAACGGAACAAAGCTTCCTAAACACACACACACACACACACACACGTACACACACCACCCTAGGAATATTTACAGTAGGAATGAGAATTATGAAACCATTCCATTAAAAACCCAATTAGCATTTAAGTACCACCGCTGCGATCTCCTAATGGTGTGTGTGTGTGTGTGTGAGTGTGAGTGTGTGTTGCAATACCGATAACGCCCACACGAATGGATTATGTGGTGGTGGTGGTGGTGGGGGGGGGGGACGGAGGTGAAGGGGCAGGTGAGTATTGCAAGGGACAGGTAAATTAAAGCCCAGGACAGGTGAGAGGACACTGGAGAGGCCGTGGCGACACACACACACACACACACACACACACACACGAATAACATCAGGAAATGTGTGGATGTAGGAAGAGGCTGGCAAGTGTGTGTGTGTGTGTGTGTGTGTGTGTGTGTGTGTGTGTGTGTGTGTGTGTGTGTGTGTTGCCAAGCTGCGCGGATCAAGAAAAAAATCTCCCGGAAATTAATTGGCTACAGAAACAGAGGCCTTCCGGAAATTGGTGATGTCTGTGATGGAGGTATTGAAGGGGGGGAGGGGAGGGGAGGGGAGGGGAGAGGGGGGACGGAGGAAAAGAGGAGGGAAGAAAAGAAGAGGGGATGTACTGGTTTCAAATGATGGGAAAGGTAGATTGGGAAGTGGGGGAAGGGGGGAAGGTTAGTGGAGGGGAAGTGGATGGGGTAGTATGGTGGTAGTGGTGTTGATGGTTGTGGTAGTGGTGATGGTGGTGGTGATGGTGGTGATGATTCATAGGCCTACCCTCTTTTTGCTTCTTTTCCTTTCCTTCTTCCTCCTTCCTTCCCTTCTCTTCCATACCTCTTCCTATTAAAACCACCTTCTTCTTTCCTTTTTGCTATTTTAACTAACTCCTCTATCTTCCTCTCCCTTCTTCCATACATTTCCAAACCTCTTTCTATCAACACCTTCTCTCCTTCTTTCCTTCTTTTTTTCCTTCTTTACATATATTTTCTACACACACAACCTCCTTCTTTATCTTCCTATCTACCTTTCTTTTTTCCTTCCACATCTTTTCATACCTCTTTCTATTACCTCCATCATCTTCCTTCTTTCCTTCTTTCTTCTTTCTTTACTCACTCACTCCTTCTTTATCTTCCTATCCATCTTTCTTTTTTCCTTCCACATCTTTTCACACCTCTTCCTATCCACACCATCTTCTTTTTTCCTCTCTTCATACTTCCTCGTCTCCATATCTCCCATCTACACAATCTCCTCTCTTTCTTCCTATCCACTCTTCCTTCCATCCATATCTTCACAGCTGCCCCTTCATACATTTCCCCATCTATATCTCCCTTCCTGTCCTTCTGTTCCCATCTATTCCCCATCTACACCTCCCCTTATCCACAATCCACATGCTTTCCCCTTCAACACGATCTGACATGAATCTCTTCCACCTCTATAGCTGCCGGCCTCTCTCTCTCTCTCTCTCTCTCTCTCTCTCTCTCTCTCTCTCTCTCTCTCTCTCTCTCTCTCTCTCTCTCTCTCTCTTCCCGATATTCCAGTGGTTCCCAAACTCACGGTCACAACCCAAATGAAGTAATAGAAGTAGCGGGGGTTGTAGTAGTAGTAGTAGTAGTAGTAGTAGTAGTAGTAGTAGTAGTTGTAGTAGTAGTAGTAGTAGTAGTAGTAGTAGTAGTAGTACCAAAAGAAAAGTAATATATTAAACCTGAAATAAACACCCCCCCCCCCACCACCACCACCACTACCACCACCATCACCACCACTACCACCATCACCACCACCACCACCACTACCACCATCACCACCACAACCACCACCTCTTCACAACCCCCAAGGTCACTTCAGGTGCGGAATATGAAAGCACCTTCCCTCATATTCTCCCTCACTACCGTCTCTTATTATACTCTCCCTTACTCCCTTACTCCCTTCTCTCACACGCCCCTCTCTCTCCTCTCTCTCTCTTCACATCTTCTTCCTTCTTCGCCTTTCCTTTTGTCTCTATTTTTCCTTCCTCTCCTTTTCCATGCTTTCCAATCTCTTCGTACTTTTCCCTCCCCTTTCATTCCTCTCCTTTTCATTCTTCTTTCCTCCATATCCTAAGTAGAGAGCCTCGTACCTAAAGAACTCGTATTGGAGGAGGAGGAGGAGGAGGAAGAGGAGGAGGAGGAGGAGGAGGAAGTAATGACCAACCTGATAAAATTTTGGTCGTGGCGTCTTGTATTATATAACCTCCTCCTCCTCCTCTTCCTCTTCCTCTTCCTCCTCCTCTTCCTCCTCCTCTTCTTCTTCTTCTTCCTCCTCTTCCTCCTCCTCCTCCTTGTAAGTGCGAAAATAGAAAGAAAGGAAGACATTAAAATGATTAGTAGGAGAGAGAGAGAGAGAGAGAGAGAGAGAGAGAGAGAGAGATTGTATGACCACTTTTACGTCTCCAGAAAACAGAGGGAGAGCAAATAAAACTGTGTGTGTGTGTGTGTGTGTGTGTGTGTGTGTGTGTGTGTGTGTGTGTGCTTTCTCTCTCTCTCTCTCTCTCTCTCTCTCTCTCTCTCTCTCTCTCTCTCTCTCTCTCTCTCTCTCTCTCTCTCTCTCTCTCTCTCTCTAAACATACATAGAGAGAGAGAGAGAGAGAGAGAGAGAGAGAGAGAGAGAGAGAGAGAGAGAGAGAGAGAGAGAGAGATATGAAGGCAACTGAAATGCATGAGGAAGAGAGAAAGAGAGAGAGGGGGAAGAAGAGAGGATGGGACGAAGGAGTGAGTGAAATAGCAACTTTAACAGAAAGAAGAAAAAGAAAATAGATGAAGAAAAAGATAAAGAAAGCAGAAAAAGAAAGATAAAGAAAGAAAAAAGATAGAGGAAAAAGAGAGAAAAAGAAAGAAAAAAAGATAGAGGAAAAAGAGAAAATGAAAGAAAAAAAGATAGAGGAAAAAGAGAAAAAGATAAGAGGAAAAAGAGAGAAAAAGAAAGAAAAAAAGTAGAGAAAAAGAGAAAAAGAAATAAAAAAATGGAAAAATTGACGTATAAAAGAAAATTCAACATAGCAATTATGAACGAAAAAAAAAAAGTCCTCGAAAAGTAGAACGGAAATAACGGGAGACAAATAAGGACAAAAAAAATGTTGAATGCAAAAATACAAAAAACAAAAGTATGAAAAGAAAAAGGAAAACAAAAAAAGAAGTAAATGATGGGTGGGTCAACTTTTTAGGATCTTACGAAAAAAAATAATGCATGGTAGTCAATCAACAATCCTAAACTTTATGAAGGGTTGAATTGCTTATGAGTTGAGGGACCCGAGGCTTACAGGACGAAGGGGAAAGGAGGAAGAGGAGGAGAGGGAGGAAAAAAAGGGCTGAAGAATATGAAGGAAAGGGTTAAAGAGATAGAAAGGAAAGGGGAGAGGAAGAATGAAAGGACTAAGAAAAATGGGAAGAGGAAGAAAGGGAAGAGGTGGATGAAGAAAATAAATAAAGAGGTAGAAACGAAGAGGGAGAGGATATGTTTCAATGAGGAAGGAAGGAAAAGGAAAAAAAGGGAAGGAAAATGGGAGGGAAGAAGTGAATGAAGGAAAGGGATTAGAAGATGGAAGGAAAAGAAGAACCACAAAAGAGGAAAGGAAGAAGGGGAAAGGACAAAAGAGGAAAGAGGGGAAGGAAAAGCGAGAATGAAAGAAAGGGGTTAAAGAGATGAAAGGGAAAGAAAAACGGCAGTAGAATGGAAGAGGATGAAGACGTGTAGGGGGGAAGGAAGGGGATGCGAAGAGGGGAGGTTGTCTTGGAAGAGGAAGGGGGAAGGAGGGGAAGGGGGGGAAGGGGGGGAGGGATAACTGGGTACGCCGTTGAATTAGCTTAAAATTTACATAATGACTTTAACCAACTTTTGCAAACGAAACCATTTACCTTTTTTTCTCTCTCCTGCCTGACTGATAATGAAAAAAAGTGTGTGTGTGTGTGTGTGTGTGTGTGTGTGTGTGTGTGTGTGTGTGTGTGTGTGTGTGTGTGTGTGTGTGTGTGTTTATCGCTCTTCTCTTTTCGCATTTACAGCTTTTCACATTTTCCTGTCTCCTTCCTTTCTTCCCTTCTTCCTCTCTTTCTTACTTCCTTTTCTTTCCTTCCCTTCTTCCCTTCTTCCTTCTTTCCTTCCTTTCTTCCCTTCTTCCTTCTTTCCTTCCTTTCTTTCTTACTTCCTTTCTTTCTTATTTTCTTGTCTTTCCTTTTCTTTCGTTTCGTTTCCTTTCTTTTCTTCATTTTTTCTCTTCCTTCCTTCATTCCTTCCTTCCCTCTATCCCTCTCCTTCCTTCCTTCCCTCCCTCCCTCTATCCGTCTCCTTCCTTCCTTCCTTTCTCTTCCTTTTTTCCCTGTTATCTTTCTTACCGCCATTGTCCTTCCCATCTTCCTCCTTCAAAAACCTTCTTTATACCCATTAATATTTTTACCCATTACCCATTTCTTCAGTCATTCTCCACTTTACTCCACCCATCTCTCTTGCGTGATCTCTTCTATCTCCTATTTCTGTTTCCTTTCCCCTCCTTCCTTTCCTTTCCCAACCCTCACACCGTTTACATTCTCTCCATTCTCTCTCCTTCATTGTATCTCTCTTTTCCCTCCACTGTCTCCCTCTCCTTCCTCCTCCCCCTCTTCTCTCCCTTTTCTTTCCTCTCCCAGCTCTCCCATTTCTTTCCTTTCCCCTCCTTCCTTTCCTCTCCCAGCCCTCTCACCGTTTTCCTTCTCTCTCCTTCATTGTATCTCTCTTTTCCCTTCACTGTCTCCCTCTCCCTCCTCCTCCTTCCCCTCCCCCTCTTCTCTCCCTTTTCTTTTTTCCTTCTCTCTCCTTCATTGTATCTCTCTTTTTCCTTCACTGTCTCCCTCTCCCTCCTCCTCCTTCCCCTTCTCCTCTTCTCTCCCTTTTCTTTCCTTTCCCAGCTCTCCCATCATCATCCTTCTCTCTCCTTCACTTTATCCTCTCTTCTATTTCTCCTGTCATCCTCTTACCCTCCTCCTTCCCCTCCTCTTCCCCTTCTTCTCTCCCTTTTCTTTCCCTTCCCAACTCTCCCATCATCATCCTTCTCTCTTCACTTTATGCTCTCCTCTACCTCTCCTCTCATCCTCTTACCCTCCAGTGACTGTCCCCCACCTCCTCCTCCTCCTCCTCCACCTCCACCTCCTCCTCCTCCACCTCCACCTCCTCCTCCTCCACATTGCAGTTCCACCCATTACCACACTAAGTCTCTTTTTTAATACCATTCAATTAACTCTGAAAATTAAATTGTTTCTTTTCGCCTCTACGACGTGATGCAAAGGGGATTCACACACACACACACACACACACACACACACACACACACACACAGATTTATAGGCAATATTCACAGGCCCATCAGCTTGTAGTACCAGAATCTAGATTACTTTATAGTGGAAGGAAGAGCGAGGAGGAAGAGGAGGAGGAGGAGGAAGTGGAAGATAATAGAAAAAGAGGATGAAGCTGAAAAAAGACGATGATAAAAAAGATAGCTTAGAGAATAGAGAGGAATAAGGAAACGGGAAAATAAAGAGGTTAGAACAAGAGAATAGAGGAAAGGGGAAAAGAGGAAAACATAAAAGGTTAAGGAAAAAGAAGAAAAGAAAAAGGAAAGGAAAAGAAAAGAGGGTACATTATGGAGAAGAAAATAAAACAGAAAAGATAAAGAGAAGATAAAAGATAAGAAAAGAAATTAGGAGAACGGAAAGGAAAGAGAAAAGAAGAAAAATAAGAGTAGGCAGAAAATAAGGGAAATTGAAAAGATAATAAATGAGGTGGATATGGGAGGGAGAAAGGGGAAAAGAAGGGACACGCATAAATGAATTCTTAATACAATTGAAAGTGCGTTCATAACGAGGAAAAAAAATAATTAAAAGTTTTCCCTCTCCCCTCTGTGTGTGTGTGTGTTTGTGTGTGCGTGTGTGTTTGTGTGTGTGTGTGTTTGTGTGTGTGTGTGTGTGTGTGTGTGTGTGTGTGTGTGTGTGTGTGTGTGTCACGGTCCACTGAATCACCGCCGCGTCATTCTTTATTCATTCTTCAGGTTCGTTCGGCGTTTCGAGCAATGCAGCGAGGCATCAAAACGACGCCTCGCCCCGCATGAGATTATCGCTCACTCATCCCGGCCTTCCTGCGTCCACTCGTTAAGCCGCTCATTCCGGCGCCCCGCGACCCGCCCGTCCCCTGACCCCGCCGACACAGTCTCTAACACTTGATGGACAGAAAATTAGGTTGATAGACAGTTGCATATAAAGACATAAGTATGTAGTTCGATGAATATATATATATGTGGATAACGATAATATATTCGTGCATTCATATATTATTATCTTACCAATCGTAGCCCTCAATACCAAACCACACCATTGATATCATCCTATAATTATTATGTCTAAAAATCCATAATTTCAGTAATTTAAGAAAATGTTATAAGCAATGTACTTACTAATGAAAAAGTAATGAATATATGTAAGTATATATATACATAAAATTATATACTATACAGAGTACGGATTTACTTATGTTACTTTTCACTTCATCACTGTTTGTAATCCTCAAAATAAATTACAGCAGTCAGACCGTCAAAAAAAAAGGGTAGATGTGTATATAAAAAGGTCATGGGGGTGTAACTACAGAACCCCTACATAAAAGAAAAAAGATGATAGATAAATATAGAAAAGATAGATAGAGATGAATATATGAATCTTTTTTACTTGTTTATTTACTTATTGTAGCATAACAGTTGCCTCACAATTTTTCAAAAGTATAATAATAAATAAAAAAGTTAATATCTTACCATTATTATATTTTTTTTTTTCAATAAAAATTTTGAAAAAATTTTGTTTTGTTTTTTTGTTAATAATTTCATTTATTCTTTAAAATTAGTTTTCATAAAAATAAGTTATAGTATTTTTACGAAATTAGTATTTTATATTTTTTATAATCACTGAAAAATAGAGAACACAAAAACACAAAAGCGTGTTTTGTTGAAGTGTTTGTGTGTTGTGATTTGCATGCACGTACGGGCGTGTTTGTGTTGATAAATAAGATAATCTTGGACACAAGCTGTACCGGTATTTCATCTCGCTTGCCTATTCCCCTGGCCGCTACAAATGGCCCACCTGGCTCAGGACATCAGGAGGCAGACGGCGGAGGGTTTCATCCACATCTAGCCTGTTCCCGAGTGAGTGGGAAACAAATTTGAAAGGAGTGTAATATTCTGTATTAATGTGAACCTTAAACATTACTGGACTAACAGACCCACATTTGATAAGGCTTTCGTAGTTGTAGTTATATGATTTATATCCATAGGTTTCCATTTCCATGATAAACTAAGTGAGTTTGACAAGGCTTCCGCATCACGAACGTGGGAAAAAACACTTACGAGAACTCAACTAATCTCCTTTGTGGCCTTTGAGAATAGTTGTGAGAAAGGAAAGCGTCTGAGGAAACACGGGCTCAGACTTGATAGCTACATGGACGAGGATGACAGGTGGTACTGGGGGGGGCCTCTTGCAGTCTCCCTATGTTCTTATGTTCTAAACAAAAACAAAAAAAAACACACTACACCGCCCCCACAACACATTCACCACGGCCGCAATTTCTGGGGTATCTAGAGGGACTATACCCCACTCAATGCTTTCTATATCCGCCTCAAAAAGCCTATATAAAAATTCCCTCCACCTGCTGATGCTCGCTTTGCTCCCCCCCCCCCCCCCATGATGCTCTCCAGACACCCCCCCAAAATATCTGGCAAAATTACATGCCTGCTCGCACCCCCACACCACTACCACCACACTACGGCATCATAAATAACGGAAGAGAAATAAAAGAACAAACAGAAGGAAAGGTGGAGGGGAAATCAAGGGAAAAAACGAGAGAAAATACGGTCTTTCCTATTCCCCACCTGTACCTTCACCACTAACCCACTTCCTCTTCGTACTAGACCCATGATTAAAAAAAAGAAAAAGAAAAGGGACCAACCAAGGCCTTGGACCAACCCGCTCACCTGCGCAGAGGAGGATGCGTCAACGCTCGCCTCCACGGAACTCCGAACCTGCAACTCATCTTTTTCCTGTTTTCCTTCATTTTCCTCACGTTATGCCGTCTTCCACATCCACTTGATCCACATGAAGCCTCCCCCGGGTCTTCCACAGCCTCACCCATCACGACCTTGCCCTGGAAACCCGAGAAACATTAAAAAAACAATGAAAAATAAGGATTAGTTTACGAGACCCTCCCTGGATGGCGTTCATATTTCCATCTAATTTTCACTCATTGACACTCACTACGCCCTTCTTCCTTTCTCCCAGCATACTTGAAGCCTTCTTAAGTTCTTATATTACATTACTTACCATAAACTCTCACTGGGAAATAAAGAGAAACGGAAAAATAACGAAAAAAATGTACCTATCGAGTCCCTCCGACCCTCCTTCCTCTTCCCACCCACCTCATATTTCCCTTTATTTACACTTATTACGCCCTTCTTCCCTCCTCCCAGCACTGTCTAAGGCATCTCCCAGTCCTTACATAACCTTAATTACCACAAACTTGCACTGGGAAACAAATGGAAGGGAAAAAATACTAAAATTATGAACTTCGCGTCCCCTCAACCTTCCTTCCCTGTCCCACCCATCTCATATTTCCCTTTATTTACACTCACTAAGCCCTTCATCCCTCCTCCTGGCACTGTCTAAGGCATCTCCCAGTCCTTACATAACCTTAATTACCACAAACTTGCACTGGGAAACAAATGGAAGGGAAAAAATACTAAAATTATGAACTTCACGGGTCCCTCCAACCTTCCTTCCCTGTCCCATCCATCTCATATTTCCCTTTATTTACACTCATTACGCCCTTCTTCCCTCCTCCCGGCACTGTCTAAGGCATCTCCCAGTCCTTACATAACCTTAATTACCACAAACTTGCACTGGGAAACAAATGGAAGGGAAAAAATACTAAAATTATGAACTTCACGGATCCCTCCATGGCCTCATACCCACCTTACCCTTCCCGTCCACTCCAAATTTCCCTTCATTTACACTCCCTAAGCCCTTCTTCCCTCCCATTATCACCTCTTAAGACTCCCCTAGTTCTTATATTACATTTCTCACCATAAAATCTCACTGGGATGCTAAAAAACGGAAGAAAACACGAAAAATATAGACCACGTGCTCCAGTCTCCCTTTTCGGTGGAATCAGCTGGGCGGCCAATGGTGCCAGATTGTCGTACTCTGCCTCTTATATTTGCCGATTTCCGACCTAAAAACTGCTTTTATCACCCAAATAACTGCCTTCATAAGTGATTATCGTTTAAATGGTTAATTATTGGTGCTTTTTGGCTACAGTTATGGGCCAGAAACCTTGTAAATACGCGGGTCTGAGTACGATAATCTGGCAACGGTAGCTGGGCCGTGACGTAACAACATGGCCGCCGTAAGAGTTGAAGAGTGCGATGCGTCCTTTTGAAGCTCGCAAAGAATACTCTCTATCTCATTCCCTTGGTAAAGCAGGGACACTAAATTCCACTAACACCTACTCTACTCTACTCTCTACTCTACTCTCTACTCTACTCCCCTCTCTTGTCACCCCTCCAGATGTTACCTCCCCGCTCTCCCCTTCTCTCTCCCCTCACAAGCCTCTCCACTACGCTAATACCCATTCTATCACCCCTTCACCCCTCCTGTTTCCCCTCTCCATCACCCTTCCACACCCACCCTCTCCCCCGTCCATCAGCCCTCCACATCCCCCTTTCCTCCCTCCATTTTTCCACATTCTCTTTCCCTCCCTCCATACCTCCGCATCCACTCTTCTCTCCTCTCCCTCTCCTCCCTCTCCACCTCTTCCACCTCCTCCAGAATCGCCGTCGCCCCCCTCAGAAGCAGGTGACACGATGAAAGGGGAGATTAAATGGCGCGGAGTTATTTGTCTGAAGGGAGAAGATTCGCGTGGGAAAGGAAGGACGCTTTTTTCTCGAGTGCCTCTGATCCCTTCCTCCTCCTGCTGTTCCTTCACGATTTTCCTTATCATAATGTTCCTTTTCTGTACAGCTATCCAATTAATACGTTTGCCTATAGGTATAATATAATTCTCCTTCCTTGCATTTTCCTCCACGTACAAATTCCCTCTCTCTTTCTCCTTCTCTTCCTCCTCTTCCTCGTTCTCTTATCCTCTACCTTATCTTCCACCTTATCTTCCTCTCCTTTCTCTCCATTTTCCCCTATTTTTTTCGTAATTTCCTTCTCCATATTAAATTTTCATCTCTCTCTCCTCCTCCTCCTTCTCCTTCTCTTCCTCGCATCCTTCCTCTCCTTTCTCCTTTTCCCCTATTTTTTTTCGTAATTTCCTTCTCCATATTAAATTTTCATCTCTTTTTCCTTCTCCTCCTCCTTCTCTTCCTCGCATCCTTCCTCTCCTTTCTCCTTTTCCCCTATTTTTTTTCGTAATTTCCTTCTCCATATTAAATTTTCATCTCTTTTTCCTTCTCCTCCTCCTTCTCTTCCTCGCATCCTTCCTCTCCTTTCTCTTTTTTTTCCTTCCTCCGTCGCCCCTTTGCAAGAATCTATATTTCATCGGTAGCGTCTCAGAAGAATCCGTGTGTCTTTCTATCCCTTTAAGATCACAAACACCTAATTTTATCGAGTTACTAGATTCTATTGTTATTATTATTATTATTATTATTATCATTATTATTATTGCTTGTGTTTATTGTCGTGGTTTTAAGTGATATTTTAAGGTGTAACAGTTTTAGTAATTGAAATGTTACTGATTGAATGCGGAAAAGGAAAGAAAAAAGAAAAAAGAAAAGGAAAATAAACTGGAAACGAAGGAAAGGAAGATAATTATTAGGGAGATTGGTTCCACTAGCCTAGCATAGTAGGGGGCTTCGTGGTGCAGTGGTTAGCACACTCGACTCAGAACCGAGAGAGCCCGAGTTCGATTCCCGGGCGGAGTGGAAAAATTTGGGCGGCTTTTCCGATACCCTTCGCCCCTGTCCACCCAGCAGTGAATGGGTACCAGGTATTAATCGGGGGTTGTGTCCCGTCTCCTGGGGTCTGTTTCCTTCTCCTATAATTCCTTCCCCTTCTGTCTCTCTCCTGCATATGACCACAGATGTTGCGCCGACTAAACGAAACTTTCCAAACTTTCCTAGCATAGTGACATAAATCCTTCCCCTTCTGTCTCTCTCCTGCATATGACCACAGATGTTGCGCCGACTAAACGAAACTTTCCAAACTTTCCTAGCATAGTGACATAAATCCTTCCCCTTCTGTCTCTCTCCTGCATATGACCACAGATGTTGCGCCGACTAAACGAAACTTTCCAAACTTTCCTAGCATAGTGACATAAATCCTTCCCCTTCTGTCTCTCTCCTGCTTATGACCACAGATGTTGCGCCGACTAAACGAAACTTTCCAAACTTTCCTAGCATAGTAACTTGCCTTTACCTAACCAAGTTGAACCGACGCATCCTAGCCAATCCTAACCTAATCTAACCTAACCTAGTGAATGCATATTTGTTCTTTGTTTTCGTTTAATTTATTTATTTATTTATTTGAGCGTCTTATAATTATTTCGAAGCGTGTGTCTTGTTTTCATTAATTTAGGAGGTGTGTGTGTGTGTGTGTGTGTGTGTGTGTGTGTGTGTGTGTGTGTGTGTGTGTCGGCCTTGCAAGCCATCAAAGTTCTGTTACGTCATGTGTGTTGGATGCTGCTTCGGGCGCACACACACACACACACACACACACACACACACAAGTTACTCATCAAAGTTACCTCATAAGAACACAACAGAACTAAAAAAAAACTCACAACAAAATTAACTTACTCACACAAGTGCAAGGAAGTCAAAATTACACACACACACACACACACACACACACACACACACACACACACACACACATATATATACCTCCCCTTCCTCCCCTCCCTCCTCTCCTCCCCTTCATCCCCCTTCCCTTTCTCTCCCCTTCAACCCTATCTTCTTCTCCCTTCACCCCCTTCTCTCTCCCCTTCTCCCCTTCACTTCCCTCCTTCTATCCTCCCTTGCATCCATTCCTCATCTTCCCTTCACCATTCCCCTTTCCTCCCCTTCTCTCTTCTCTTCATTCTCCTTTTTCCTCCCCTCCACCTTCCTCCACCCTTCTCTTTCTCTCCACTCCCTTTGTTTCCTCCCATCCACCCCTCTCCTTCTCCTTCTCTCCTCCTCCTCTTCGTCCTCTTCTTCCTTTTCTCTCCACCCCTCTATTCCCTTACCTCCCTCTCACTTCCCCTATTTTCTTTCCCCCTTTATCTCCCTTCCTCCTCTCCTTCCCCCTCTCCCTTGCACCCCCTTCCACCTCCCTCCTCTCCCTCTCCCCACCACCCTCCCCCTCCTCCCCTCACCCCCCAACACACACCAAAACAAGGTCGCCCCTGGATCAACTACATCGACACAAGAGGCTCGGAGTCTCAGGTTCTGCCCAAATGTCGGAAAGATGAGCCACCACCCAGGGGAGCCCCGTCCTAGCCCCCTGGGAGCCTGAGGGAGGGAGGACGCTGGAGGAGGAGCAGGAGGAGGAGGTGAAGAAGGCGCAGGAGGAGGAATTAGGAGGGAAAGGTGGAGAAGGAGGGAGAAAGAGTAGGTGAGAGGTGAAAGAAGGAGGAAGAAGAGGAGGAACAAGAGAAGAAGGAGAAGGAGGATGAGGAAGCTGAGGGATGGAGAGAAAAAAAAGGAATATTAAGAGCTAAATGAAATATGAAAAAGGAAAAAAATAATAAGTAAAAAATAAAAGAAAGAAAGCAGATGATGAGTAGGCCTAAGAGGAGGGAAATAAAAATAAAAACTGGAAAACTGGAAAAATGAAAAAAAAAAGAAAAAAGAAAAAGGCTGAGTAGGTGGGGAGAAAGAGCAGAAAAAAAAATAACTGAGAAAATAACGAGAATAGAGGAGAAAAATGAGGATGAGGAGGAGAAACGGAAGGAAGACGAAGGAATAAAAGGAGAAACTTGACGAAGAAAGTAAGTATTAAGGGAGAAGGCAGAAGAGGATGAATAGGAGGAGGAAGAGGAGGAGGAGGAGGAGGAGGAGGAGGACGAGGACGAGGAAGACTAAGTTGAAATTGGAGAACTTGTAGGAGAAACAGTGTCAACATGAGGAACGGACATACCACCCTTCCCCCTTCCTTTCCCCCCTTCCCCTTCTTACCCCTTTCCCCTTCCCTGCCCCTATCTCCCTTCCCTTCTTCCTCTTCTCCCCTTCTTACCCCTTCCCCCTTCCCTGCCCCTATCTCCCTTCCCTTCTTCCTCTTCTCCCCTTCTTACCCCTTCCCCCTTCCCTGCCCCTATCTCCCTTCCCCCTTCCCCTTCTCCCCTTCTTACCCCTTCCCCCTTCCCTGCCCCTATCTCCCTTCCCCCTTCCCCTTCTTACCCCTTCCCCCTTCCCCTTCTTACCCCTTCCCCCTTCCCTGTCCCTATCCCCCTTGCTTTTCCCCCTTCCCCTTCTTAACCCTTTCCCCTTCCCTGCCCCTATCCCCCTTCCCTCTTCCCCTTCCCTCTTCCCCCATTCCTTACCCTACACATTGGTGGTGGCGGTGGTGGTATGGAAAGGAAGGTAAGGGTTAGGGAGGTCATGGAAGGGAAGAAGAAGAGAAAGAAGGAGAGAGAAAGAAAAAGTAGAGAAAGAGAAGAGAGAAAAAGAGAAGAAAAAGGGAGAAAAAAGAAGAAAAGATGAGTTGAAATACGTAAAACTAGAAAGAAGGAAAGAAAAAAGGAGGACTAAAAATTGGAAAAATAGAAAGAAGACAAAAAGAGAGAAGACAACGAATGGAGGAGGAGGAGGAAAAACCAAAAAAGGGAGGAGGAGGTGGAGGTTGAGCAAAAAGAAGGGTAGGGTATGGGAGGGAAGGGGAGCAGGAGTGATGGGGGGTGGGGGGATGGTAACTATGGGGTCATGTTGAATATAAGAGAAGCAAAAAAAAAAAAGGAGGAGGAGGGGAAGAAGGAAGAAGAAGGGGAAGGTATGGGGGGGAGGGGGGGATGGTAACTATGGAGGCGTTTTGAATATCAGGAAAAACAAAAATAAACAAGGAGGAGGAGGAGAAGGAGGAGTAAGAAGAAGGGGAAGGTATGGGGGAGGGGATGGTAACTATGGGGTCATGTTGAATATAAGGAGAGACAAAAAAAAAAAAGAGGAAAAGGAGGAGGAGGAAGAAGAAGGGGAGGGTATGGGAGGGAAGGGGAGGGAAGGGCAGCAGGAGTGATGGGGGGAGGGGGGGGGGGCTGATGGTAACTACCGGGCGTGTTGAATATATGCATGAGTGTAAGTAAGGAGAAGGAGTATATTATATTATTTTTTATAAAGGTGGATGGCTTAAGTTTCTAGGGGTTATGGGTGTTGTTGTTTACCTGCCTTGTTGTTGTTGTTGTTGTTGTTGTTTATCCTTTTGTTTGTTTGTCTCATTCTTTTCTACGGTACAGTTTTCTTTTTTTGTTTGTTTTTTTATCTGATTTTCTTATTTTTCATTCTTATTCTCGTATTTCTTCCTGTTCTTCTTGTTCTTCTTCTTTTCTTGTTTTTTTTTCTTCTTCCGCCTCTTCTTCCGTCTCAAGGTAACTCTCTCGTCTAATAGCGGAGGAAACACACACACACACACACACACACACACACACACACACACACACACACACACACACACACACACACACAAACAAACAAACACACACACACCAGATGACGTGTGTGTGTGTGTGTGTGTGTGTGTGACTGCAATCCATCCAGGCGGGAAAACTCAACTTGCTCGGGAGAAGTGTTTGAAGTGGCTCCTCCTCCTCCTCCTCCTCCTCCTCCTTCTGTTCCTCATTTCTTTCTTCCTCATCTCTCTCGTTCCTTTTCTTCTTCTCTTTCTTCTCGCTCTCGTGTCGCTCCTCCTCTTCCTCGTTGTTCATGCTTTCTTCTTCTTCTTCTTCTTCTTCTTCTTCATTTTCTTCTCCATTTTCTTCATTTTCTTTTTCTTCTTCTTCTTCTTCTTCTTCTTCTTCTTCTTCTTCTTCATCAACACCGTCCTTGGTCACGCAACCGCACATCTTTTTTTTTTTTAAACTTTGGTAGGAGAAAAAAAAGTTAAAAAAAGAATAAAACAAAACCAATAAGAAAAAGAGGAAGACGGAAAAGGGACAGAGGAAAAAAATATATAATTCCCTTGATCAAAAATATTCGTGTCAGTCAATCATCTTTTTTTTCTTATCGTCTTGTTATTTTCTTTCTTTTTTTTTTCTTGATTTCTGATGTTTCTTTTTTGTTCATCCTTTTTTTTCCCTTATTTTTTTATCATTGTTCTGAAGAAGCCACATTTTGGGGGCCATATATGTTTTTTTTTTCCCTTTCTTTCTTCTCCTTCTTTTCCTCGTCTATATCCTTTTTTTTCTCTCTCTTCCTTCATTCATTTCCTTCTATCTTTTGTTCTTCTATTCCTGTTTTCACTTTCTCAGTTTTTTTTTATTCCTTTCTTCGTTATTTCGCCTCTTCTTCTTCTTCTTCTTCTTCTTCGTCTTCGTCTTTTTCTTTTTCTTTTTCTTCATCATCATCATCATCATTTTCTTCTTCTTCTTCTTCGTCTTCGTCTTTTTCTTCATCTTCATCTTCTTCTTCTTCTTCTTCTTCTTCTTCTTCTGTTACACATTCCTCCTTTTCTCCTCTTTGCTTTTCCTCCCTCCATACTTCCCCTTTTCTCCCTCCCTCTCTCCCTCACTCCCTTATATTGGCCTTTTTTTCTCCTCCCTTCCCGTCAGCCACTTCTCTCCCTCACTTCCTCTTTCCCTTTTTTCTTCCTTCCTTTTCCTTGCTCGACAGATTCTTTTTTTTATTTTTTATAGAATGTCACTTCCGTGCTAACACCTCAACAACTCCTCGTCATTTTTTTCCTTTTCTTCTTTCCTTTCATATCGAGAAACTTCGAATAAGACGATACCATCACTGAGGACGAAGCCCTATGAAGAGCGACTCGAGCGACTCAACCTCTTCACGTTGGAAAAGAAGCCTCTTTGCCTGAACAAGCTCAGCAACGTTGATCACAAGAAACAACGAAAAAACATTCAAAAAAGCGATGCAATACCCGACATCGGCAGGATATTTCTCGACCATCAACTCCTTCAAGAAACATTGATCGCCACTTTGCTGCATCGGGTGTGTGAAACGTTATCACTGAACGCAGGCAGCCTAGTAATGAGCCAACAGGCTTTCTGCTGCCTGCTAGTCCATGTTTCCATGTTTCCTCCTCCTCCTCCTCCTCCTCCTTCTCATTCTCCTCATCCTTCATTTTATACTTAATTTTGCCTCTTTTCATTCATTCATTTCATTGCATTCTCATTTTTCTCGTTTTCATTTTCTCCTTTTCTCATTTTTCCCCGTTTTCCCTTTCCTTCCCTCTTTCCTCTTTCCTTCCTCAATCTTCTCTCTCTCTCTCTCTCTCTCTCTCTCTCTCTCTCTCTCTCTCTCTCTCTCTTCCTTTACTCTCCCTCTCCCTCCCCCTCCTCCTCTTTCTCTCCTCTCTCTTCCTGTTTCGTTCCTCTTTTTTTCCCTCTTTTTCGTCCCTTACTCCTCTTACTCCTCTTAAACTTCTCCCTCTCCCTTCTCTCCTTCTACCCTCCTTCTCTTTTAGTTTATTTTCCCCTCCCTTTTTTCTTAACATTATCCATTCCCTTACTGTCCCCCCTCCTTCCTTCCTTCCTTCCTTCCTTCTCCCCCTCCCTTCCTTCCTTGCTTCCTTCCTTCCTTCCTTCCTTCCTTCTCCCCCTCCCTTCCTTGCTTGCTTCCTTCCTTCCTTCCTTCCTTGCTTGCTTCCTTCCTTCCTTCCTTCCTTCCTTCCCTTCTCTCTCCTCCACCTTATGTTTTCCTCCACTCCTCTTAGTGACCTCAATACCTCCCCTTAATGGCTTCTGAGAGAGAGAGAGAGAGAGCAGAGAACCTTTTACGTAGCGTGGGTGGTTTCTCTCTCTCTCTCTCTCTCTCTCTCTCTCTCTCTCTCTCTCTCTCTCTCTCCTATTACAAATGCATCGATTCCTTTATTTATTTTCCTCCAATCTCAGTGACGTTTGACTCCCAGGAAGGAATCAGTTTAGGGAGATAAAAGGAGAGAAGGGAGGAGAGAAGATAGCTTTCCCTCTCCTCCTCCTCCTCCTCCTCCTCTTCCTCTTCCTCCTCCTTGTACTGTTGCTTCCTTCTACTTCCTCTTTTTGCTTCACTTTCTGGAGGAGGTAAAAAAGAAAACGGAGACGCTCACAGTGACTTTTAGGGCTAACTTTGACATAAAATCTATTGTATGTATCAGAACAGAGATAGGAAGACAGATAGAAAGACAGATAGATAGATAAAGAGATGGAGAGATAGATAGAGAGAGAACATATTTTTCACTCCTAAAGCCTCGTTCCTTCCTTCGTGTTCTTCAATCATTCATTTTACATACTCTTAGGCCTATAACATTTTTTTCAGAATTTCACACCATTTTTCATATTTTCACATCGTTCATTAGTTCTGTAGGAAGGGAGGAAGGGGAGGAGGAGGAGGAGGAGGAGGAGGAAGAAGGAAAACGGAGGAAAGGAAAGAGGGAAAAGGGAAACAAGAGAACTGAATCACGAGAGAGAGAGAGAGAGAGAGAGAGATTCCTGTAAGCCTCGATCGCACCCCATTTTCTCTCACCCGGAAGAGCGAAAAGATAAAAAAAAGCGGGAAGATTAAAAAATAAGATTAGATAATGGAAAAAAAAATGTTATGGCCTTCCCTTATTCTGTCGGAACATCAATCATCGAAGTTGTGTGTGTGTGTGTGTGTGTGTGTGTGTGTGTGTGTGTGTGTGTGTCGGAGAAGAGAAGGAAGGGGCCGGTTGAGAAAAGTTGACGGGGAGGTAAACAAAGTAAATGAAAGAAGAAAAAATGGAAAAAAGGAAGAAAAAATAAATAGCCAGAAGGAAAAGAATGTAAAAAAGATGAAAGTAAGAAAAAAAGGGATAGTGGACATTCAAACAGCTCTATAGAATACGAAGAATGGTGAAGAAAAGTGATAGATGATATTTGATAGTCAGTCAGGAGTTGATGAAAGGAACCGACTACTACTTTTTTTTACAGCAAGGAGACAGCTCAAGGGCACAAACAAAAAGGAATCAATAATATAAAAAGAACGAGACTAAAGAGGTGGCCAAAAGAGGGGTCAATAACTTTTTTTTACAGCAAGGAGACAGCTCAAGGGCACAAAAAAAAATGAATCTATAATCAATAAAGCCCGCTACTCGCTGCTCCTAAAAAAAATCTAAAGAGGTGGCCGAAAGAGGGGTCGATTACTTTTTTTTACAGCAAGGAGACAGCTCAAGGGCACACAAAAAAAGGAATCAATAATATAAAAAGCCCGCTACTCGCTGCTCCTAAAAAGAATCCAAAGAGGTGGCCGAAAGAGGGGTCGATTACTATTTTTTACAGCAAGGAGACAGCTCAAGGGCACAAAAAAAGGAATCAGTGATGGAAAAAAAGCCCGCTACTCGCTGCTCCTAAAAATAATCCAAAGAGGTGGCCAAAAGACGGGTCCATTACGGGAGAAGAGGTGTCCTGATACCCTCCTCTTGACTTCCTGTTCATGATTGCTGTTGTGGATGGGGCCCCAAGACACGGGATGCATGATTGATACGCCGAGGAGCAGCACGCTTTTATGCAACATCAGAAGGTTGAAAATTAACTGCCTAAAACTCAGCTCCGGGAGAAATGGTTTACCGTGATCTTAAATGTAAAACTTCGACGGGGAAACAAATGCTATTAAATAAAAGAGACTTGTCTGAAACAGTGGTATCGTTGACAAAGAGAGAAACTAAACTTTTAAGGACTTGAGCATTTAAGTTTTTCCTTCTGAATCGATGAAGTTTAAATAATGCTGAAATATCCCTTGAGTTGTGTAGGTAATGAAGCCAGCCACGAGAAATACAATAATAGGACATTGAGTTTGAGGAATATGATAACCGATGAAAAATATTGTATAAAGAAGATTGGGAGATTGATTTGAGACTTGTTGTTTAAAAGTTGATGAGCACAGTGGCCGTTACACACACACACACACACACACACACACACACACACACATAGTCTCTCTCTCTCTCTCTCTCTCTCTCTCTCTCTCTCTCTCTCTCTCTGGGGAAAAAAAAGCTGACGGAAAAGTATAAAAAAAGGAAGAGGAAATAAAAAAACAAGAAAAAAGGACAATTGGAAGAGAGAAAATTAAGATGTTAGTAAATGAAAATTGTACTTCGATGGCCAAAGGATAGTTTTCATTTTTTTTTTCATTCATTTATTTATTTATCTATTTACTTTTTATCTATATGTTGTGGGTCACGTTTCCCGCTTCTTCCTACTATCATCGGTCTTTCTCCTTCCAATCCTCCTTCCTTCCTTTCTTTCTTCCGTTCATTATTTCCTTTTCTTCCTTTCTTTTCTCTCTTCCTTTCTTCCTTCCTTTCTTCCGTTTCCCGCTTCTTCCCATTATCATCACTCTCTCCTTCCAATCCTCCTTCCTTCCTTTCTTTCTTCCGTTCATTATTTCCTTTTCTTCCTTTCTTTTCTCTCTTCCTTTCTTCCGTTTCCCGCTTCTTCCCACTATCATCACTCTCTCCTTCCAATCCTCCTTCCTTCCTCTCTCCTCAATACAATCCTATCACACATTCGTCAGATCCAACCCTCTTTCCAAGCCTCCTGATCCTCATATTCCTTTTCTTAGCCCTTCAACACTTATATTACCGTCCTGTCATCTATTCTATTTCCTTCCTTTTTGCGTCTCCACTTCTCCTTTATCACATTCAGCTTCTTATCCTTTCATCCCTCTCGTCTCATCTTCCTTTCATCATGTTTTCTTTCTTTCCTTCTTTCACATCTCTTCTTCTCGTTTATCTTTCCTTTTCACTTCTTTCCTGCTGGCCTTATGATAACTACTCTCTCTCTCTCTCTCTCTCTCTCTCTCTCTCTCTCTCTCTCTCTCTCTCTCTCTCTCTCTCTCTCTCTCTCTCTCTCTCACACAGGATAGATGGGGTGGGGGAGGTAAGAGAAGTGATGGAAGGAAGGATGGAAAGGAAAGGAAGGGAAGGAAGGAAGGAATGAAATGGAAGGGAAAGGAAGGCAAGGAAGAAAGGAAGAAGGAAGAAAGGAAGGAAGGGAAGGGAAGGACAGGGTAGTAACACTTTGAACTCTACGTGAAATAATAATAATAATAATAATAATAATAATAATAATAATAATAATAATAATAATCACTCTGAAATGGCGCGCTGGTTCTGAAAGTCAATTAACAGGAATGAAAAAAATATTGTGCATTAAACGAGCGAAGCCGAAATATAATAATAATACATTGCCGCGGGAACTGTGTGCGTGTGTGTGTGTGTGTGTGTGTGTGTGTGTGTGTGTGTGGCTCACTTATCACCCCCCCCCCTCTCTCTCTCTCTCTCTCTCTCTCTCTCTCTCTAGCGGTAGACCAAAGTGAAGTTTCAATTCTGAGGTTAAAATGATAGGAAGAAATTTAATGTACGAATATATAGAAATAAATAAAGGAAAATAAAAAAAGGTAGATATATATTAGATGAATATCGATGAAAAGAAGATTAAAACCACAGGGAAGAGGAAATCAATATGAATAGAGATTGATGGAAGGCAGAGAGATAGGAAGTTATGATGGAAATTGATGGAAGGCAGAGAGATAGGAAGTTATGATAGAAATTGATGGAAGGCAGAGAGATAGGAAGTTATGATAGAAATTGATGGAAGGCAGAGAGATAGGAAGTTATGATAGAAATTGATGGAAGGCAGAGAGATAGGAAGTTATGATAGAAATTGATGGAAGGCAGAGAGATAGGAAGTTATGATAGAAATTGATGGAAGGCAGAGAGATAGGAAGTTATGATAGAAAGATGTATAGGCGCTGGATAAATGAACATAGATGGAGAAAAGGGGAAAAACAGGCAAAAATAAGTGAATCTGTAAAAAAATAATGGAAGACAGATAGAGAGATGTTAGAGTATTGATGAAAAAAATAAAACAGGCAAATTATATGAATCTTTATATATTTTGAAGGGAGACACAGAGATAGAAGGATATTAGACGAGGAGAGATCGGATAGAAGGTAAAATTTGAACCCGAAATAAACGAATCTGTGGAAAAAATAATCAATCAAAGGAAGTTAGACAAATGAAGATGGAAACAGGGAAAGACAGGGAAGAATAAGTGAATCTGTAAATAAAATAATGGAAGAGAGAGATAGAAAGATGTTAGAGTGTAGATAGAAAAAAAATATAATAAAACAGGCAAATTATATGAATCTTTATAGTTTTTGAAGGGAGACAAATAGAAGAAAATTACATAAGGAGATATTGGTAGAAGTTTAAAAATATCCCGAAATAAACAAATCAGTTGAAATAAAATAATCAAAGGAAGTTAGACAAATCGAGATGGAAAAAAAATAAAGTATTGTGTTTGTAGTTGATGGAATAAGAACAAAAGAACAAAATCTAAAGGAAGAAAGAGAGATGGAAGAAAAAGTTGATAAATTGTGATAAAAGATAAAGCATTTTGGTAAATATATGCGTTCGTGATTGTCCGTATAAATATTCAATCCCATTCCTTTCCTCTCTCACTCTTCCTCCTCCTCCTCCTCCTCCCTCCATTGTCTCACTTTATCTCCCTCCCACACTCACAGATTCCAAATGAAGAGAAAAAAAAGTATGGCTGTATCAGGAAATGCAATCAGTATGTTCCTTTTTTTTATGGATGCTAAGTTTGAAGAATGACGGAGAGGGAGGAGAGGGAAGAATGGGAAGGGGAGGATGGGAAAGGAAAGGGAAGAGATGGGAGAGAATGTGGATGAATGAGGAAGGGATGTAGAGGGGTAAGAATGAATAAGAGATGGAAGAAGAATGAGAAGAGATGAGGGAGAGATGAGGAGGAAAGAGAAGGGGGGATGGGAGAGGATATGAAGGGATGGTGATGGGATGGAAAAGAAGATAGATGAATGGGAGTATGATGTAGAGAGATTAGTAAGAATGGAAAAAGATGGAAATGGATGGATGGAAAGAGAAGGATGGGAAGGGGAGGATGAGAAACGATGTGGAGGATTGAAAGGGATGGAGATGGGATGGGAAAGAATGTGGATGGATGGAAATAGGATGTAGAGAGATTAGCAAGAGTGGAAAGGGATGGAAGAGAATGGAAAAGGAAGAGGTAGAGTTCAGATCCATTCAATCATCCACTCATCCATTCCACTCACATTCCAACTCACTCTCATCCACCTGCTCATCTGGTATAGTTGTTTTCTTGTTTTTTAAGTGTATGTGGTAATATTTTTTCCCCGTCTCATCCATCAACTCATCCACTCCATCCACCCTCGAACTCACTCACTCACTCACCCGTCGATCTCCCTCTTATCATCCATTTACATAAGTCTGTCTCTCTGTAATCCTTTATTTTTCTCACCATGCATCACATACACAATCATCCATTCATCCACTTAACTCATCTATTTATCTATATCTACTATGTCTATATCTAATCTATCTACTATCTACTGTGTCTACTCTATCAACCGTCTGTCTGCGTCCGCTAACTCGATATTCCTCACCCTCACTAAACTCCAAATTGAAACGCCAGGGAACGCTTTGCTATATATTTTTTTTCTTTCAGCTTTTTCTCTTTAAGCCGCTCGCCGTAAGTGGAGCGCGGAGGAGTGGAGCGCCGCCAGGTCCTCTGCTACACCTGACTAATTACCGAGTCACGTTTTTATTTACCTGGATTTGTTGGTGGGGTTTTTTGTTTTACTATTATGCTTGCTGCGTCTAGTCTACCTGATGACCCGGAAGTGTGTGTGTGTGTGTGTGTGTGTGTGTGTGTGTGTGTGTGTGTGTGTGTGTTACTGTGAAGAGTTGTTGTGATTGTGATGTTGGTGGTTTGGTTATGTTGTACAGATGAAAGGAAGACGAGGATATGTGACTAAAGAGGGAGATAGATAGATATATGGATAGATAGATAGATAGACATAGATAGATAGATAGATAAATTATGAGGAGCTTGGTTGTTTTAATTATTATAACAAAAATAATGATAATGATCTGAATTATTGTTGTTGTTGTTGTTGTTGTAATCAGTATCGTTATTAATAGGACCCATAAAACTGACACACACACACACACACACACACACACACACACACACACACACACACATACATGCAGCTCCATTTCCTGTTGCCTGATTAACTTTTCCTGCAGCACGAGTAATTATCATTATAGCCATTATCATTATTATTATTATTATTATTATTATTATTATTATTATTATTATTATTATTATTATTATTACCACTACTACTACTACTACTACTACTACTACTACTAGCAAGAGACAAATCCAACGTAAAACTAAACAATGGCGAGTCGTTTTTTAAATCAACAAACATTCCCAGACATGATTGGACAATTCCACCCCTTGCCCTCCCCTCCCCTCCCCTCCCCGCTCCTCTCCCCTTCTTTCCCCTCACCTCCCCATTTCTCCCCTGTCTCCCCCTCCCCCGGTCTCCTCTCCTTCCCACTTCTCTCCCTAATCCTCTCCTTTTTCACACCTCTATCACGCCGCCGTCTCGTTCCACCCCGGATCCAATCTCTCGTTTCTACTTCTCCAATTTGTTTTTTTCTTTCCCTTCTTCCTGTTGTTTCTGTCCCATATCTTTTGCGTTCCTTTTCTATTATAAAGGAATAATAAGCCATTAATTCACACACACACACACACACACACACACACACACACACACACACACTGTTACAAAAGAAGGATATTGATAGTCCCGCTCGTATGTATCAACGGTTGCATCTCAAAACATAGGAGGAGTCTACCCTGAAATAATACATTTTCTAACACCACACCGTATTTTAAGGTAAACTTATATAATTAATTTACCTACTGTGTTTACCTTGTTTCTGGTCCTAATGTTCCTATTGGTAAGATTAATATGGTCTGGCATGGAATTTGAGGCTGCCCGGCTACCAGCAATGTCTATTAAAAGGGTGGAAATAGTAATAGTAATAGGAACAGTATTGCGTAGAGTAGTATAGTAGTTTAGTATGGTAATAGGAGAGAGAGAGAGAGAGAGAGAGAGGGGGGGGGGGGGAATTAGCAGTATAACACATCAGGAACTCACATCTTCCACTCCACAGTTTCCTTCCTCCTTTACACTTCGCCTTCCTCATCCTCCTCTCCACCCAGCCACCTTATTTTTTATTTATTTATTTATTTTTTAATCAAGGGTTTAGTAAGAAGAGGAAGTGGGTTAGCTCTCCCTCTCCTCCCAACTCTCCTCCATCCCCTTCACTCTTCGCATGCTCTCCAACATGGGTACTACTACTACTACTACTACTACTACTACTACTACTGCCTGCCTTTACAGAAACATTTGGCGGTAGCGGGAACACATGCACTTCGACACATTGTTTTTTTTTTGTTTGAACTTTATTATTGTTTGTTTGTTTTTGTAATCTCACGTAATGGTTAGTTGGGTTCGATGTAAAGTTACCGCTAGGAATGTCTCTTGAATGACAGGTGGCGTGGGGAGGACACACACACACACACACACACACACACACACACACACACTATTTATATACATGAACAGATATAGATGGATGGATAGGGAAATGGAAAGATAGATAGATAGACAGACAGAGAATAAGATAGAAAGATAATTAAATGGACAGAAATATAGACAGTCACAGATAGACATAGACCAAGCAGGCAGACAGATAAACAGACCAAACAGACAGACAGACAGGATGGTAGATAGAGATAGATAGAGTGACTGATTGATAAACTGATGAATAAACAGACATACTAATATTAATCAAGAAAAAGTGTAACGGTCCCTTTTTTTTTCTTGTATGATGAAAAAAAAAATGTCACGGTCTGTTCCTCCAAAAATTACCTTCCAAACTTTTCAGTCACGGAAAGTCACGACACAAGTTTCTCTTTTTTTTTTCTTTCTAATTGGTGAAACTTAGACCACCATATTAGTTTCATATATGACAGCTTATTTTATTATTATTATTATTATTATTATTATTATTATTATTATTATTATTATTATCACACTTATGTAGCTTTTTTTTCTTTGTTTTGTTTTATTATTATATTGTAGCCTTTTTTTGTTTATAATTTTCTATCATTTTTTTCTCATACTTTTCTGTTGTTTTTCTTTATAATTATTTTCTGTAGCATTTTTTTTTCTTATACTTTTCTGTCGATTGTTTTTCTGTATAATTTTCTGTGGCTTCTTTTACTTATAATTTCCTGTACCATTTTTTTTCCTTCATACTTTTCTGCAATTATTTTTAGCATTTCTTCTCTATACTTTTCTGTAATGTTTTTTTTTTCTTTATCATTTTCTGGGGCTTATTTTTTCTTTATACTTTCATTTAACATAATTATTATATACTTTTCTTATGCATTTTTTTCTTTACATATTCTTCCTTGTAGTAATTTTCCGTTCACAACAACAACAACAACAAACACTACCAGAGAACACAAAGAAAAGAAAATACCGAGTCACTTAAATATACAGGAGAAAAATAAGATGAAAAGAAAGAAAAGAAAAAAAGGGAAAGGTTTGTAATTTGTATAGTCAGCCAGTGATCACGTGACCGAGAGAGAGAGAGGTGAAGGCTGTGGTGTTGAGGGAAAGTCTTGATCAAATAATTATGTAAGTCCCTACGGCCGAGAGAGAGAGAGAGAGAGAGAGAGAGAGAGAGAGAGAGAGAGAGAGAGAGAGAGAGAGAGAGAGAGAGAGAGAGGATGACAAACAGACGAACATAGCACATAAACTCTAACAAGGATCGAGGTCAATAACGAGCCCCGTAAAAATTAAAACGTCATATATTTGCAACAAGAAACACAAACAACACAACACGACAATCACAGACACAAAGCAGAAAAAGAAACATAGACGTAACAAATAAACATATATTCAATAAAACAAGTCAACTATTCACAAGTGTCAAGTCGAGGCTTAATCAGAGTTCAAAACGAAGTCGAGAACCCACGTCTGTTGAGCATTAAGTCAAGGTCACGGGCTATTAGTGACCTTGAAAATCATTACCCGAATTGCGCTGAGTCAGTATTAAGGTTCCTTTTAAATAACATCCTGAGTAATTAATGTAGAACGGGGAGTTTAGTTATAGCAGCAGTAGTAGTAGTAGTAGTAGTAGTAGTAGAAGTAGTAGATGCGGATTAACCACACGATCATCAAACTATTTTCTCTTTCTATACCTACATATGGCGTCACTCCTCTCTCTGTCTATATGGCTAATTACATATGTTGAGGCACACGAGCACTGGCTAACCACACTAACCACCCATACACATGTTACCCATACTCATGCAGGGGGGGGGGGTAGAGGGAGAGCGTTCTGATCAGCTGGGGGCGAGGATCAGAGGGGAGGGGGTAAGGTGAGGATAATTAGGTCACCTGGGGGAGTTACGAGACTGAAGAGGTGGTTAGATTAGCCTGGGGTGTTGTAGTCGGTTGGGGAGGGTAGCAATGGGACAAGGGAAAGGTGGTTATGTTTGTTGGGGAGGTTAAGTTAGCAGGGGGAAGGAGGGGTCAGCTGGCGGGGTCGTTTGGGAAGGTTTTAATATTAGCTGGGGAGATTGTAGGGTAGGGGGTGGTTTGGTTAGCTGGGGAGGTTGTAGGACTGGGGAGCGGGATAGTCAGATCAGCTGGGGAGTTTAAGGGACATGGGAAGTTTAGGTTTGGTTAGCTGGGGAGGTTCTGGGACTGGGGGAGGGGATAGTTAGATCGACTGGGGAGTTTAAGGGACATGGGAAGGGGATTTGGTTAGCTGGGGAGGTTGTGGGACTGGGGAGGGGATAGTTAGATCAACTGGGGAGTTAATGGGACATGGGAAGGGGGTTTGGTTAACTGGGGAGAGGGATACTTAGATCAGCTGGGGAGTTTAAGGGACATGGGAAGGGGGTTTGGTTTGCTGGGGAGATTAGGGGAGAATGGGGAGGCTGTTTAGATAGCTTCGTGGGCGTGGTGGGCGGCTGGGGAGGTAGTTTAGTGCAATATCAATATAAGGATCACTATATAGACATCGTTTTAGTGGGCTGAGTCGGTTGTTTGGTTAGCTGGGTGGGCGTGGCGGGCGGCCTCTCCAATCTTCCGTGATGAGGTCCGCCGCCCGCTCACCTATCATCATCACCGCGGCCATGATGTTAGCGGACGGGATGGCGGGGATGGCAGAGGCGTCCACCACCCTCAGGCCCGACACCCCGCGCACTCTGGAACGAGGAAAGGAAGTGTCGTAGGTTTTTACACATAGGTATGATAAGACACACTCGCTTCTCACATCAGCCATTCCTAAAGGTCAAAGAGGGGGTCAGTCGGGTTCCAATGGGTGTTTTATCAGGTTCATGGTACAGAAGAAGACTCACACTACCACCAGGGTCATAAAACTACCCCTGGAAATGCCCACAACTCCTACGAAAGCCTTGTCAAATATGTGTTCTTGGGCGGCGATATCTTGTAATACACAGAACCTCTTGTAATACAGAGAACCTAGAAGAGCTAAAGAAGTGGAGGCGGGTCCTTATATCCGTATCAGGGCACCTCTCCTTCCGAAACTGACCTATCCTTCGGCTACTCCTCTTGACTCTCTTGTAGGAGCAGTGAGTAGCGGGCTTTTTTTTCATTATTGTTTCCTTCTTTTTTTTTGCCCTTGAAGTTTGGGTCATTTTCTTAAACATTTCGGAGCCCAACCACATATCTAACAAGACTTTCGTAGGAGTTTTAGGCATTTCCAGGGGTAGTTTATGGCCCTGGTGCTAGTTTGACCCTTCCTCTGTACCATGAACCTAGAAAAACTCATGAAAACCCGATCAATCTTTCGTAGGGCTTTTGGGCATTTCCAGGGGTAGTTTATGGCCCTGGTGGTAGTTTGACCCTTCCTCTGTACCATGAACCTAGAAAAAGACTCATGAAAACCCGATCAATCTTTCGTATGAGTTTTGGGCATTTCCAGGGGTAGTTTATGACCCTGGTGGTAGTTTGACCCTTCCTCTGTACCATGAACCTAGAAAAAGACTCATAAAAACCCGATCAATCTTTCGTAGGAGTTTTGGGCATTCCCAGGGTATAGTTTATGACCCTGGTGGTAGTTTGACCCTTCCTCTGTACCATGAACCTAGAAAAAGACTCATGAAAACCCGATCAATCTTTCGTAGGGCTTTTGGGCATTTCCAGGGGTAGTTTATGGCCCTGGTGGTAGTTTGACCCTTCCTCTGTACCATGAACCTAAAAAAAACTCATGAAAACCCGATCAATCTTTCGTAGGAGTTTTGGGCATTTCCAGGGGTAGTTTATGGCCCTGGTGGTAGTTTGACCCTTCCTCTGTACCATGAACCTTAGAAAATACTCCTGAAAACTCAATCAATCTTTCGTATGAGTTTTGGGCATTTCCAGGGGTAGTTTATGGCCCTGGTGGTAGTTTGACCCTTCCTCTGTACCATGAACCTAAAAAAACACTCATTAGAACCCGACTGATCTCCTTTTAGGCCTTCGGAAATAGGTGATGTGGGAGGCGGAAACGTCTGAGAGAGAGCACGAACCTATCCCACCATTCACCTAACGGACCTACTAGTAATCTCATCTTTCGGCCGGTAACCATTTCCCATCCCTCCTTTTTTTCCCTGCCCCTGTTTACCCCCTCCCCAATGTTCCCTATCCCCATACATCCCTATCCCTGCTACCCCCTTCCCTCCCCATCCTTGCTCATCCCATCCCCATCGTACCCCATTTCTGCTACTCCCCACACCTGCCCATTCCCTCCCATTTGTCCCCATGCACTCAGGTAACGGAGTATCGGTAGAGGTTGTCACTCCCTCACTCTCTCCATCCCTCGCTGCCTCTCATTAGTGCATGCAATTCATACTGTAATAACTATAATTATTGTCTCATTATCGTCCTCCTCGCCTCCTTCCTCTCCCTCCTTCACACGCAGACATATCAATTACCGTCCTTATCGCAGGCATTACACCAATTTATCATATAGTTGTGTCTGTTACGTACTGCAATGTTACTCCTGTTTTTTTTTCCCATTTTCTTTTACCTCTGAACCTGCTATGCTTCTACTACTACTACTACTACTACTACTGCTACTGCTACTGTTACTACTACTACCATAATCACTTTTTTTTCTGCACTGTTAAAGATGAAATGAGATAGATGATGATGGTGGGGGTGGTGATGGAGGAGGAGGAGAAAGTAAAAGACGCTCAATGCACCCTGACCTGCATCACACCTGAACGCCCGGTGAATGTTTGTTTTTTTCCCGCCTTGACCAACGCAAACACAATAAAAAGAAGGGTAAGGGGTTGGGGGGAAGAGTTGAGGGGCCAGCCGTGTCCAAAGATCCATTACTAATCAGATCCAAGCTCTTTCCTGGCTGGCGATCGCGAGTCCAGCATGCGATCAGACCCTTGGTGGCGAAGTCCATTCACACACGCACACATTGCAACATAACCATCTGTGCCTGCAGGAAATTCTCTAAACTGCGTCTTTCAGTGGAGTATTTTTGAGTAGGAGGAATATGCCCAGAATCGTCCAAGGTGGAGTTCTTACAGAAAGTTTGAGCGAAGAGTTCAACCTTAGAGACAGATGAGACGGCAGTGCTGCCGTCAGGGTTAAGGAGAGGAGGGAAAGAGGAAGAAGTGAAATTGGAGGAGATATTTTTGGCTAGATCCCAGAAGTCACGGGAAAAATTAGAAGAAGCAAGGTGTTGACATTTTCTATTGATAAAAGAAGTTTTTGGTAAGTCGGAGAATAGATTTGGCACGATTCCGGGCTGAAATGTAAAGGCCATAGTTAGCGGGAGTTCGAAGGCTCTTGAACCTTTTGTGAGCTGCCTCACTATCTTTAATAGCACGAGAACAAGGATGATTAAACCAAGGCTTTTTAGCATGAGGAGTAGAGAAAGAACGTGGAATGTATGCCTCCATTCCAGAGACAATCATCTCTGAGATGCGCTGGGCACACACAGAGGGGTCTCTCTCCTGGAAGCAGTAATCATTCCACGGGAAATCGGAAAAGTACATCCTCAGGTCGTCCCACCGAGCTGAAGCAAAATGCCAGAAGCATCGCCTCTTCGGTGGGTCCAGAGGATGTACAGGAGCGATAGGACAGGAAACAGAAATAAGGTTAAGATCGGAGGAGCCCAACGGAGAGAACAGTTTGACATAGTAAGCAGAAGGATTAGAGGCAAGGAAGAGGTCTAGAATGTTGGACCTTGTTAGAAGACAATAAAAAAAAAGGATGTTAGGAAGAAGTAAAAATTGAAAGTGCTTGATAATGTGACTGGCACCGTTTTTTTCTCTCTTTTCTTTTTTATGAGGCCGGTAACTGGTTCCTGTGGTGGTTGTGGTGGTGGTGGTAGTGGAGGAACAGGGTCGGGGTACAAAACACATCTGGCATCTATCGAGTTCACATCAGACGAACTCGTATAGATTTAGTTTTTTACGCAATTTAGAGTTCGGTTCGGTTCTGTTCGGTCACGTGGTGCTGGTGTGAGTTCGGTGGCCGGCAGAGTGTAGCATTTGTATGAACTTTAACCTGTGCCTAACTCCTCCTCCTCCTCCTCCAATATTTGCTCTTCCATTCCCCGTTTAACACAATCCTCTCTTCCTCCAGTGTTTATCTCCTTCTCCCCCGTCTTCTCTCCATCTTCCATGTTTATTCTTCGCTCCGGCCTATCTTCCTTCTTTTTTTCCTCCTCCTCTACTACTACTACTACTACTACTACTACTGCCACTCCTTCACGTACTTCAGGTTCTCGTCCAGCACGCTCGTCGGGTCCTCGGGCGGTCCCATCTTGGCGGTACCGCACGGGTGAATGTAGGAGGTGCCCATGTGTCGCACGTAACACGCCCAGTAGCCGTCGCTCCCGAAGGCATAGTGCTCACAACCCGGCAGGAGCTGTGGGAGGAGAAGAGAAAGGATAAGCAGGTCACCCTTCCTCCGAGCCCTTGAGTAGCAACGGGACAGATACACTGAAGAAGAAATGAAAATAGAAAAAACTATCATGTGGCAATCGATGGAAAACAGAAATAAAAAAACATATGAATCGTGTTTTGATGCTTCTCTCCTAAAAAAACTTAAGTCGTAGGAGGGAGAAAGAAGCCTTGGTAACACTCCGCCGAAGGTAACAAGAACTGATTGAGGATAACGGCATAAATAAAGCCTTTTCAATCTCTTTTTTTTTTTTGCGACTAAAGAAACCGTTCATGGGTACCCAAAAAATGGTTTAAAAAAAAGCCCGCTAATCGCTGTTCCCACAAAGACAAAAATAATGACCGGCCAAAAGAGAGGTTAATTTCGGGAGCCCCAACGCGTAGAGAAGGGTATATAAGCAGAAGAACAAAGGAATAAACGTAATATACCCTTTTCCATCCCTCTTTAACGCCACGCCGACTAAAGAAACCGCTCATGGGTACCCAAAAAAAGGGTTTAAAAAAAAAGCCCGCTAATCGCTGTTCCCACAAAGACAAAAATAATGACCGGCCAAAAGAGAGGTTAATTTCGGGAGCCCCAACGCGTAGAGAAGGATATATAAGCACAAGAACAAAGGAATAAACGTAATATACCTTTTCCATCCCTCTTTAACGCCACGCCGAGAGGAACAAGAACAAAATAAGAATGAGGAAACAATTGATGGCTGTATCCTGTCGAGACTCCCCCAACTTACCCTCTTATGCAGCTTGGCGCCGAACCTGCCTCCCAGCGCCGAGGTGTTGGCGATGGAGACGCCAAACTTGATTCCTGGGGGAGGAGAAGGAGGAGGAGGATGGATGAGACGAGGAGGAGGAGGAGGAGGTGAATGAGTACGAATGAGAGAGGGAGAAGGAGGAGGAGGAATACAAAATGAGACGAGAAGAAGAAGAGGAAGAGGAGAAAGAGGAGGAGGAAGAGGAAGAGAAAGAGAAAGAGAGAAAGAGAAATTATGAAGATTTTGTATACTAACTACATGATTATCTTTTATTAATGTTGTTTTCAAGGCCTAAAGTGAGTGTATATTATTATCCCACCCATCACAAGATCAAAAGTCAGTGCCTCGGAGATAAGCACTGAGGCCACGCGCACCTACCCTTGACGAGGGTGTCCACGTCGTCGGGGTGGCTCAGGAAGTTGGGGTCGACGATCGGGTAGTCGTCGGGGTTCCTTGATCTGAGTAAGACTTCGCCACGACTTTTGGGCCTCGACAGCTGGCACTCGATCGTGAACCCTTCCGCGCCGAGGATGGGGCCGAAGTAAGCGTTGTACTTCTGTAGAGTGACGAGGAGGACGAGGCGGTGTGAGAGTTGGGGTCATATGCTGGTATTCTCAAAGGCTTCCGCTTCTTACATCAACTCTTCTTTTAACAGCAAAGGAGACAGTTCAAGGACATAAAAAAAGAAAACAATAGTGAAAAAAAAGCCAGCTACTTATCGCTTCTAAAAAGAGTACAGAGGAGTGGCCGAAAGAGAGGTCAATTTCGGGAGGAGAGGTGTTCTGATACCCTCCTCTTAATACATACTGGGAATATATTTAAGTGTTACGTACTGGAAATATATTTAAGTTAAGTTCTGGGAATATATTTAAGTGTTAAGGTTGAAAAGATGATTAATTGTTCTAAAAAAACTATTTGGAATACTACTTCTGGGAGCGGTGAGTAGCGGGCTTTTTTTCTACACTATTTTTGTTACCCTTGAGCCGTCTTCTTTGTTGTAAATAAGAATAATAATAATAACAATAATCTTTTTTTTGGCTTTTGGGAATTGTTAATGTGAACGGCGAAGCGTCTCAGAATCCTAATACCTCCTCCTCCTTCTACTACTACTACCTACTACCTACTATACGAAGAACCTTATCGATTACTGCAAAGACGAGACCAGCATTCAAGGACAGAAAGTAAGGAACATCGGAAGCAATTAAAATGAGATACAGGAATTTACGGTGACATTTGAATACGATTGTTTGTTTGTCAGTCTCCGGAATGAATAATAGAGTGAGAGAAGGACAAAAGGCGGAAGAATGGGCCAGTTGGTGTGTGTGTGTGTGGCGAGGGAAGAATGACTAGATGACTCAGTGTGCGATTCAAACCGTTTTCACCTTGTATTCTCCTCTTTCACCCTCGCGACCCAAGTTAGGTTAGGTTAGGTTAGGTTAGGTTAGGTTAGGTTAGATTAGGTTAGGTTAGGTTAGGTTAGGTTAGGTTAGGTTAGGTTAGGTTAGGTTAGGTTAGGTTAGGTTAGGTTAGGTTAGGTTAGGTTAGGTTAGGTTAGGTTAGGTTAGGTTAGGTTAGGTTAGGTTAGGTTAGGTTAGGTTAGGTTGCTTGGGGCTGTCACAACAAGCATTTCCAAAGGTCACAAATAAGATTAGTCGGGTTCTCACGAGTGCTTTTCACGTTCATGGTGCAGGAGCCTTGTCAAGCAATTACTAGGCTCATAAAACTACCCATGGAAATACTACCACAATCTCTGCCTTGTCACACTATCACTAGGCTCATATAACTACCCATGGAAATACTACCACAATCTCTGCCTTGTCACACTATCACTAGGCTCATAACACTACCCATGGAAATACTACCACAATCTCTGCCTTGTCATATTATCACTAGGCTCATAACACTACTCATGGAAATACCCACAACAACCTCAACCAAAGCCTTGTCGAACTATCATCAGACTCATCAAACTACCCATGGAAATGCCCTCAACAACCTCAACCAAAACCTTATCAAGTGTGGGTGTGAGCCTCTAATTAGGGCAGTATTACTAAACATTTCGTTGCCCAAGTTCACATATTTGACAAGGCTTTCATAGGAGTTTGTAGCATTTCCAGGATTAATTTTATGGCCCTGGTGGTAGTTTGAACCTTTCTCCGTACCATGAATGTGAAGAAACACTCATTAGAACCCGACTGACCCCCTCTTTGACCTTTAGAAATAGCTGATATGAAAAGCGAAAATGTCTTATAATAACGACCTAAAATGTTTAAGTATATGGCCAACGTTACCTCGCTGCTGATGCTAAGGAGGCGCGCGGTGAAGAGGCCGAAGTCGAAGGCGGGCGTCGAGGAGAGGATGTGGCACTGAATGTTCGGCCAACTGGAGTCTCCGGAGCCCACGTTGACCCAGGCCGTTGTCTTGTCCCCCAGCGGCTCCGTGAACGGCCCTAGAGAACACGCCCTTGGTAATACTGATGGTGATGTTGAGGGGTGAAGCTGCGCGTGGCCTCAGTGCTCAGTTAAATTCACCTCTCGTGGTCGACAAAACACATGTGAACCCGCTGAGTAATTTTCATAACCTCACTAAGCAGACCGTTGACCTGACCCCCTTGAATGATAACTTGATCCCCTTAAATGGTAACCTGTATACGTGACCTCTTCGACTAGTTGGCCATGTGACCTTCTTGACTTAACCTCCATTTGACCTACATGACCCACGTGACTTGCCTGACCTACCCTATACTTGACCTACTTAACCTCTTCATGAGCTCCTTGCCTATATGACTTTGTGACCAATTTGACCTAGAATCTACGTGACCTCCTTGAATTGTGACCTCTTCGACTACTTGGCTATGTGGCCTTCTTGACTTAACCTCTATTTGACCTGCATGACCCACGTGACCTGCCTGATCTAACCTATACTTGACCTACTTAACCTAACCTCTACATGACCTCCTTGACTATATGACTGTGTGACCTTCTTGACCTAAAATCTACGTGACCTCCTTGACTACTTAACTATGTGACCTACGTGACCTAACAACTACGTGACCTAACAACTACGTGACCTTGACTATGTGACCTCCTTGACCTAACCTATACGTGACCTCTTTGACCTAACATCTACGTGACCTCCTTGACTATACTTGACTTATTGAGCTACTAAACCTAACTTCTGCGTGACGTTCTTGACCTAACCTCTACGTAACTTTGACTACATGACTCACGTGACCTAACCTAACCTAACCTAACCACTGCGTAACGTCCCGGCGTCAGAGCGTTGCTAGGAGACCGGGGCAGATGCGGCGAGGTACATGACCCACATTCTAAGCCCAAGCCAAGCCCGCTGCCGCCCTTCCTCACCTGTCCGCGAGAAATAGTACTGCAGGGCGGCCGTGAACATGTTAGGCGAGCCCAGGGCGCCTTTAGGGACGGTCCAGGAGAGGCCGTGCACGTTGAAGTGGTCCTGCAGGTTTTGTCCGACGCCAGGCAGGTTCAACAACACCGGGATCTGGAGGAAGCGGTTAGGGGGCTTTTTCTTTTTTACGTTTTTATCTCTTTTTGTGATCCTTGGCCTTTCAATACTATCAACCTACTAACGTGTTTTCTGGACTCTCTCTCCTACCAATACCGGGACCCGAGAGAATCTGGGTTAAGGGACTTTTTTCTTCACCTTTTCTCTCGTTTCTGTTTATGACCCTTGCCTATTTTATACTATCTACCAATTTCCGTGTTTTCTTCCCTGTTCTTCCTCTCTCCTACCAGCACCGGGACCTGAGAGAAGATAAATTAAGGGTTGTTTTCTTTTCCTTTTCCCTCGTTTCTGTTATGACCCTTGCCTCTCCTATATTATCTACCTATTAACGTGTTTTCTTCCCTTTCTTCCTCTCTCCTACCAACACCAGGACCTAAGGGAAGCTGTTTTTTTCTTCTTTAGCTTTTCTTTCTTATAGTTACGAACCTTCCCCACTCGCCTCTCCTTTCCTATGCAATGTACCGTATTTTTGTTTCCCCTTTCTCCTTCTCTCCTTCTAACTCCGAGACCTGAGGGAAGCTGTTTTTTTCTTCTTTAGCTCTTCTTTCTTATAGTTACGAACCTTCCCCACTCGCCTCTTCTTTCCTATGCAATGTACCGTATTTTTGTTTCCCCTTTCTCTCTCCTACGCCAGACACGTCCACCAACACCAGGATCTAAGGTACGCTGGGTTACGGGACTTTTTCTTTACCTTCCGATTTTCTCCTCTTTTTGCTGGTATGGTTCTTGCTCTCTCTTCTCTACCCTCCACTTCTCCTCTCCTATGCTGTGAACCTACCTCCGTGTTTTCTTCCTCCCTTCCTCTCTTCCTGTGTTTCATATATTCAACAAAGCCATGCAGGTCCTTCCACGTATCAAATTACCTTTCTTCCTTTCTTCCTTTCTTCCTTTCTGCCTTCCTTTCTTCATTCCTTTCTTTCTTTCTTCCTGGCTTCCTTGCTTCCTTCTTTCCTTCCTTCCTTCCTTCCTATCTTCCTTCCTTCCTTCCTTCTATTTCTATACCCAACAAAACACGGGATTTCTATGCATTAAACTATAAAAAAAAGAGCTAAATGAAGGAAAGGAAAGGAAGATGGAAGGATGCATGGTATGAAATATAGAGTGAATGAGGGGAGGAATGAGGTGATTGAAGTGGGTTAAGTAAATGACAGCGAAAGGAAAGGAAAGGAAGATGGAAGAATGGCATGCAAGATAGAAAGATATTAGGGAAAGATTGAGGTAGCTGACAGGTGGGTGAAGTGACTGACAGGTAAGGTGACTGACAGGTGAGTGAGATGACTGACAGGTAAGGTGACAAACAGGTAGAGAAGTGAATGACAGGTAGAGAAGTGACTGACCCCGTGTTTTTGTAGGTGAGCTGCCGGGCCGACTCCAGACAGCATGAGCAGTTTCGGGGTGGCCAAGGCGCCCGCGGACAGCACCACCTCCCTCGTCACCCGAACCACCCGCCTCTGCCACACAAAAAAGGTAGTTAGGTTAGGTTAGGTTAGGTTAGGTTAGGTTAAGGAATTAGTTTAGGAAGTTAGTTTGGTAGTTAGGTTAGGTTAAGGAGTTAGTTTGGGAAGTTAGTTTGTTTGGTAGTTAGGTTAAGTTAGGTTAAGGAGTTAGTTTAGGAAGTTAGTTTGGTAGTTAGGTTAGGTTAAGGAGTTAGTTTGGGAGGTTAGTTTGTTTGGTAGTTAGGTTACGTTAGGTTAGGTTAGGTTAAGGAGTTTAAGGAATTCGAGGAGGCTATAATAGGCCAAACAATTATGGAGAATATCGTTTAGTTTGGGGGCTTACGAAGATACCGTATTGGACTGTGGAACTAAACCTATATGGTGTTGGTATGGAGAGAAGATTAAGGAATTCGAGGAGGCTAAATAGGAATTCTCTCTATAGTATCCAGTGCCTATACTCCAAAACCTAACAATTATGGAGAATATCGTTTAGTTTGGGGGCTTACGAAGATACCGTGTTGGACTGTGGAACTAACCCTATATAGCCTTGACCTACCTCTTTCCCGCGCACGAACTCGACGCCCACCGCTCGCTTGTCATGGTCGAACAGGATCTGAAAGAGAGGAGCATCGGTAGAGGTCCTGAACCCCTATGGCGATAAAAATTTCAGCGAGACAAAGAAAGGCACAAAGAGACGAACAGTGGGATATGTTAGTGAATAAAATGAAGAGAATGAAAAAGGGAAAATTGAAAAAAAAAGGAAGATATAGAGAGAAAAGGAGAAAAAAATGAAGTGCATGAGGGTGGAAATGAAACGAAGGACAGTGTATTACGAGTGAATGAAAGATGGAAAAGAAAGAAGTTGAATATATCGAAGACACGAATAGAGATTGAATTAGCAAGGACTCCAGGTAGGAAATCAATCAAGACTATCTGGTGTAAGCAAGCATAGCAGTTAGAGGGAAAACAGAAGCATGACATGATGGAAAATAAACAGCATAGACGTTAGTAGGAAGAAAACGGGATGGGGAGAGTGAGGGAGGAGGAAGGGAGAAAGTGGGAAGCAACTAGCAAGGTTATGTAAAC
>NC_066551.1:3549918-3604918 GCF_024679095.1 Eriocheir sinensis | reverse complement strand
TCTCTCTCTCTCTCTCTCTCTCTCTCTCTCTCTCTCTCTCTCTCTCTCTCTCTCTCTCTCTCTCTCTCTCTCTCTCTCTCTCTCTCTCTCTCTCTCTCTCTCTCTCTCTCTCTCTATATATATATATATATATATATATATCTGTCTGTCTGTCTATCTATCTATCTATCTGCCTTTCACATACCCTTTATCCCTCTTATCTTTCTAGCTTTTTTCTTTCTTACGGTTCAAACAATTTTTTCACTCTAATCTTTGTTCTCTATCCCTCTACCTACCTCTCTCCCACTCTCTCTGTCTACCCACCTATCTATATATCTATCTCTCCATCTATCTATCTATCTATCTATATATCTATCTCTCCATCTATCTATCTGTCTATCTGTTTATCTATCTATCTCACCCACCGACTTGGCTGCCCGAATTGGAGTCCACCTCGGAAAAGCCCAACTCCCTCCCAGCAGCCAGGAACGCTTGGGTCACGGGGGACGATTTGGCGCTCCGAGTTACGCCCAGAGGACCCCCGCGCCCGTGGAAGGCCTCTGGTGTAGGGAGGAAAGGGGGGAGGTTGCATTGGTGTGTAGGTATATAGGAGAGGGGAGGGGGGGTGATACATATATTAATACATACATACATACATACACACATACTCAGTCACATATGTTATCCAGCGTTCATGCATGTATATATTATTAGACTATCATTGGTTACCTATTTTTTACCATCTGTATTAACTCTGTCTCTCTCTCTCTCTCTCTCTCTCTCTCTCTCTCTCTCTCTCTCTCTCTCTCTCGTTCGTGGTGGGGTTCAATTTTCTCCTTTTTTGCTCCTTTCGTCTTTTTTTGCCGTCTCTCTCTCTCTCTCTCTCTCTCTCTCTCTCTCTCTCTCTCTCTCTCTCTCTATCTATCTATCTATCTATCTATCTATCTATCTCTCTATCTATCTATCTATCTCTCACCGGCGCCAGGAGGGAGAGGGCCTTGGAAGTCCTCGCTCCTCTTGAAGTAAGGCAGCACACTCTCGTAGTCCCAGCCAGGGTTCCCAAGCTCCGCCCACAGGTCATAATCACGCCTGTTGCCCCGCGCGTACACCAGGCCGCCCGTGGAAGCTGAGCCGCCCATGACACGCCCCTGCAATATCCGCCCACCCTATCCATGGGCGTAAGGATTGATGAAGTGGGTGAGCGAGTGGCTGATGGAATGGATATCTGACTGACTATAGGATTGAGTGACTGGGGGATTGACTGACTGACTGATTGACTGACTAAAGGCTTGTGTGAGTGGGAGAGTGACTGACTGACTGATTGACTGACTAAAGGATTGTGTGAGTGGGAGAGTGACTGACTGACTGATTGACTGACTTAAGAATTGTGTGAGTGGGAGAGTGACTGACTGACTGATTGACTGACTAAAGGATTGAGTGAGTGGGAGAGTGACTGACTGACTGACTGACTTATGATTGTGTGAGTGGGAGAGTGACTGACTGACTGACTGATTGACTAACTGACTGTGTGGATGACTGCCTGAGAAAATAATTAACTGACTGACTAAGGATTAATTAACTGAACGACGGGTTGACTGGCTGACTGAAGGAATGACTAACTGACTGACTGATCGAACTTTAATTCTTTTCAAAACAATATGACTGGTGTAAGAGAGGGTTATATTAATCAATTTAGTAAGATTTGTGTTCTGTGTAAGTATTTCACGCGGAGAATCCCAAACCGCTAAATCTTCCAATATCTTCCTTTCTAGCGCTATCCTGATTATACTTTACCTATAGTTTTACCTTAACACTTGTCTATAGCTTTACCCTAATCACACCTTCCCCACAGTTTCCCCTATGGCGTTACTCTCTCTCGGCTCAAACATCTTTTTCACTCTAATCTTTGTTCTCTCTCCTTCTACTTACCTCTCTCTCAATCTATCTATTTATCCCTCCTATAGATACCCTGTTCACACCTTCCCAACAGCGTTACCATGATCCCACCGCCACCATCACTCACCTTGCCAATGAAGTACTGGTTGGAGTACCTCTGGGGGGCGATGTGGTACTCCCAGTTTGTGTCGGTGAAGTACAGGGCCACATTCAGTCCAGGCACCGTGGTTTCGGGGGTCGGGGCCGGTCCTGCCTCTATCACCAAGACCTGCCAGCCAGCCTCGGCCAGCCTCGCCCCCACCACACCACCCCCGCAGCCCCCGCCCACTGCACATGCCGACGGAGGGAAGAGAGAGAAAGGACTGCTGTTAATTAAGGATGTTGGGTTTGGAGAGGGACGGAGGGGCATATGAGAGAGGGAGAAAGGGCTGGTCGTGAGGATGCTGGGTCTTGGAGAGAGAGCGGAAGAGCATGAGAGAGGGAAGGGAGAGAGTTGGTCATCGAAGAGAGAGAGAACGGAAGGGCATAAGAGAGAGAAGGAAGAGAGGGAAAAAGGACTCGATGTTGTGCGTTAGAGGGAGGGAACATGGAAGGAAATAAGGAGGTAAGAACCATATTAAATGTATTACGTATCAAGGAAGGAGACAAACAGGGAGCCACGAACGTACCTACAACGAAGTCATAAGTTGTGCGGTAATTGGTCGGGGTCTTGTAAGGGTTGGGACCGGACCGCATCAAAACCGCCAGAAGCACCAACCGCAGAAGGGTGAACAACACATCGGCGGTCATTATCAAACCCTTGCTGGCCGCCCGCTTGGTATAGGAGGAACCGCTAATGTTGGTCACCGGGGCTCGAGGCGGTTGGCAACATTGCGTGGGGAGAGACGAACTGACGTGCCGGACCTAGGATTACATAATGTTACGCTGGACTGATGGTTGATGCGCTACCAGGAAACATGAGAGTCACCCCTGCAAGAAGTTCCCTTTGATGCACTGAAGGGTCTCGAGGCAGGTGACATCATAGTGTGGGGTGAGATGAGCTGATTTTGATGGATTCGTGTTCTTCAAAAGTCGAGGAAAGACACACTACAGGGAAACGTAAGAATTAGCCTATTATAGCAACCGCACTGTATTTTCGTGTACATTTATAGATTCATACGACTCTCTCAGGACCAATTTTAGCGAGGTGGGTGTTAAATGGATACCGTACGAATTTTTCCATGAGAGGTTATTTTCTTTCTTCAGTGGAACGTATCGTACCCTTCATGGAGTCCACTTAAACAATAATCCAACTCCAGGTTTCTTTGATCCACCAGAGAGTCTCGATGCTACTGTGATGCCGTTTGAAGGGATGATAAAGACAAGCCTGACTGATACTCCTGTTTAAGTCTATGGGTAATGCACGCCACAAGTCAACTGAAGCCGGGGCGAGCGAGTCCACCCTCGATGAGTCTAGGCTCTAGGGGAAGCACTTCTAGATTGTTGATTGGTTGATTGACTTATTGGTTGAGTTTTGCTTGTACTGTATAAGGCTACACACATATAGGATTCACTATGGATTAGACTTATTATGAACACTTATTTCCACTTTGCTCACGTGGAATATAATTATGTTTATTGCCTCAGATACTGGCGATCCATTCTCTCACTCCACTGGCCAGTTCTAAAGTACTGGGAAATAAGTCACCGCATTAATCAAGTATAAATTATATAAACATTCATTTCGAGTGTCTTCATCATTTCTTTTTTTACTTCTTTTGACCTGTGTCGCTTTGTATCGCTTCGTAGGTCCTCCTCCGTTTGATCTCTTCTGCTTAATCACACACTTTGCAATACTTCTCTCACTATATTGTACTATGGCACTATATTTTCCATAATTTATCTCTTCATTTTCTCGCTCGATTCATACTTATTTTCTATTCTTTTCTTGTGTTCATTCAAGCATCTGTGACCTTTTTCTCCCGCTCAGAATTCCCGTTGAAAATCTATAGGGTCACCACACACACGTATATGATGATGCAGTGTAATCCTCCGCGCCAGCCTCCAGTGCTCACCCTCTCGCACCGGGCTGCATATCCACACTGGCCGCCGCCTCGCTGGCCTGGCACTCGTTCGTCCCCCAATCGCCTCACTATAATACAGTCACTACGCAAACTTTTGGCCACTCCGTGCTTGGATCCCAATGCGTGCCGCTCGCTCGACGCTCGCTGTGGCGCTGGCCCGTAGCCTGTTACGTTACTACTGGACGCCTCCACACACTCGTGACGTACGTAACACAGCTTATAGAGTCTTGCACCACTACGCCACATGTCCCCACGGTTCGCTACAGTTCTACAAGAGTACAAGTCGCACACGAGAACCTTGCACCGCGGAAGACTATTCACTGTATGGGTCGCAACTTACATAAAAACGAAATTAGTCTTATACATTAAATTAAGGTTCTTGAACTCGTTTTTTTTTATTATTTTTCTTAATACAGCTGAGTATTTAATAAGATTTACAACGCAAGGCCGTAATTTCTAGGGGGGCTAGGGGGGCTATAGCACCCCAATGTTTTCAATGTCCGTCTCAAAATGTCCATAGAGGTGCTTATTTAAAAAAAAAAATCTGCTACCTGTGCAAGCTCGCTTTGCTCGCCACCCTCCCCCATTTCATGAGCCTATGATGCCCTCTAGCCAAAATTACGGGCCTGGAGAGAGAGAGAGAGCCTTGCTCTTGCTGTACAGGAAGACTCTGTTGAGGAGAGAGTCAGCCTTCTATCGACACAATAAAAAATAAAACAACACAAGCAGGCATCATCCAATCTTCCAATTCCCTATTTTCTTCTTTCCACAGAAATTCCAATCTTTCTCTTCCTTCTATAATTTTTTCATTTGTTCCATCACTCAGTAGCAGCAGTGCCATTCCCATCCCCTCTCTCCTCTAATCCTCCCCCATTCATCCCAGCCCATCTCACACCAGTGCCACCATCCCATCTCTCCCCGTCGGTACTCACCATAATTAACACACATGCAGTGACAGTTGCACCCCAGTACCACACACACATCTGCACACACTTACACTGGACCCACCTGACTGTGCTCACTTGCATGCACATTTCATACCACCTCGAGCTTCTTGAAGAAAATCACCACCAGGGCTTCCATCAGCCCATCTGGACACACACCACTGGCTTCCTCTGCACCACCTGACACCTAAAAGTTCTCTTCGCTCCATCGCATGCTCTCCTTAGTCACGTTCCCACCTTCTTTTATCTTCTCCTCTCTCTCTCTTCTTCTCTCTCTCTATCCCATCTTCCACCTCACTGTTGCTGCACTCTCATCCATCATCCCCTTCCTTCCTTCCTTCCTGTCGTTCACCCTGATGACATACCACTGTCACCAACCATTCTCATAAAGTTCTAATCCATTCTGATCCTCATGCAAGAGAGAGAGAGAGAGAGAGAGAGAGAGAGAGAGAGAGAGAGAGAGAGAGAGAGAGAGAGAGAGAGAGAGAGAGAGAGAGAGAGAGAGAGAGAGAGAGAGAGAGAGAGAGAGAGAGAGAGAGAGAGAGAGAGAGAGAGAGAGAGAGAGAGAAAAGCAAGGGAACCACAATAATAAAGAAAGGCAAGGGAATCACAGAAGTAGTGGGAATGGGTATTATCCGTAGTAAGCAAAACGACTTCATCCCAGGGCACACACACACACACACACACACACACACATTCTGAGGGTAGGGTGAGGGGCCCCCATTCCACCATTCCGCGTGCGACAGTATAGTAGTTACTCTCTCGGGTCGTGAAATAGTTTAATAGATAGTCAAACAGTAATAGTTAAGTAGTTAGTTATGTCGTTAGATGATTAATTACTAGAAGTTAGTAAGTGAGAACTCTTTCAAGAGGAGGGTATCAGGACACCTCTCCTCCCGAAATTGACCTCTCTTTTTGGACACTCCTTTGACCTCTATTCAGGAGCAGTAAGTAGCGGGCTTTTTTATATTTTTCTTTACGCCCTTGAACTGTCTCCTTAGCTGTAAAAAAAAAAATAGTTAGTAGATTAGTTAAATAGTTAGTAGATCATTCTTTCCTCAGTATTTTGTGTTTCTATCATTTCTTGTTGTTATGCGTCGATCTTGGTGTTCGGTTTTTATATACTGCACTTTTTTTGTTTTGTTTTATATATATTATCATTTTTTTGGTGTCATATATATCTAATTCCTTTTTTGATGTTGTTTTTATACCATCCGTTTTGTGGTGTTCTGCGGTGGCCTCTTCGTCCCCATAAGACTCACCCATAATTTGGTTGATGTTGATGTTAGGGGCGAAAAGTAAATGATGTGTGTTTGTAATCTATTCTATTTATACTAAACTTTACTACGCTTTATTTATTTATTTATTTAATTATTTTATTTGTTTGTTATATTTTATTTTATTAATTTATTTATTTATTTGTTTTTTGTTTGATTTTTTATTAGTGTTTGGTGTGTGGTTTGAATTCGGAGTTTTCCTTCTCCTAGGAGGACTGCCTACCACGGCTGACGACCCCCTCCTGCCCGGGTTTGTGATCGGAGTTTGCTCTCCTAGGTGAACTGCCTCGCGGCTAACGATCTCCACCTCCCCGGGTTTGTGATCAGAGTTGTCCTTCTCCTAGGTGAACTGCTCACGCTAACGACCTCCACCTGCCGGGTTTTTAATCGGAGTTTGCTCTCCTAGGTGAACTGCTGGCGCTAACGACCTCCACCTGCCGGGTTTGTAATCGGAGTTTGCTCTCCTAGGTGAACTGCTCTCGCTAACGACCTCCACCTGCCGGGTTTGTAATCGGAGTTTGCTCTCCTAGGTGAACTGCTCTCGCTAACGACCTCCACCTGCCGGGTTTGTAATCGGAGTTTGCTCTCCTAGGTGAATTGCTCACGCTAACGACCTCCACCTGCCGGGTTTGTTGTTCGGAGTTGTCCCTCTCCTAGATGAATTGCCTACCATGGCTAACGACCTCCATCTGTCCGTGTTTGTTGTTCGGAGTTGTCCCTCTCCTAGATGAATTGCCTACCATGGCTGACGACCTCCATCTGTCCGTGTTTGTTGTTCGGAGTTGTCCCTCTCCTAGATGAATTGCCTACCATGGCTAACGACCTCCATCTGTCCGTGTTTGTTGTTCGGAGTTGTCCCTCTCCTAGATGAATTGCCTACCACGGCTAACGACCTCCATCTGTCCGTGTTTGTTGTTCGGAGTTGTCCCTCTCCTAGATGAATTACCTACCACGGCTGACGACCTCCATCTGTCCGTGTTTGTTGTTCGGAGTTGTCCCTCTCCTAGATGAATTGCCTACCATGGCTGACGACCTCCATCTGTCCGTGTTTGTTGTTCGGAGTTGTCCTCTCCTAGATGAATTGCCTACCACGGCTAACGACCTCCATCTGTCCGTGTTTGTTGTTCGGAGTTGTCCCTCTCCTAGATGAATTGCCTACCATGGCTGACGACCTCCATCTGCCCGTGTTTGTTGTTCGGAGTTGTCCCTCTCCTAGATGAATTGCCTACCATGGCTGACGACCTCCATCTGCCCGTGTTTGTTGTTCGGAGTTGTCCCTCTCCTAGATGAATTGCCTACCATGGCTAACGACCTCCATCTGTCCGTGTTTGTTGTTCGGAGTTGTCCCTCTCCTAGATGAATTGCCTACCATGGCTGACGACCTCCATCTGTCCGTGTTTGTTGTTCGGAGTTGTCCCTCTCCTAGATGAATTGCCTACCATGGCTGACGACCTCCATCTGTCCGTGTTTGTTGTTCGGAGTTGTCCCTCTCCTAGATGAATTGCCTACCATGGCTAACGACCTCCATCTGTCCGTGTTTGTTGTTCGGAGTTGTCCCTCTCCTAGATGAATTGCCTACCATGGCTAACGACCTCCATCTGCCCGTGTTTGTTGTTCGGAGTTGTCCCTCTCCTAGATGAATTGCCTACCATGGCTAACGACCTCCATCTGCCCGTGTTTGTTGTTCGGAGTTGTCCCTCTCCTAGATGAATTGCCTACCATGGCTGACGACCTCCATCTGCCCGTGTTTGTTGTTCGGAGTTGTCCCTCTCCTAGATGAATTGCCTACCATGGCTAACGACCTCCATCTGCCCGTGTTTGTTGTTCGGAGTTGTCCCTCTCCTAGATGAATTGCCTACCATGGCTAACGACCTCCATCTGCCCGTGTTTGTTGTTCGGAGTTGTCCCTCTCCTAGATGAATTGCCTACCATGGCTGACGACCTCCATCTGTCCGTGTTTGTTGTTCGGAGTTGTCCCTCTCCTAGATGAATTGCCTACCATGGCTGACGACCTCCATCTGCCCGTGTTTGTTGTTCGGAGTTGTCCCTCTCCTAGATGAATTGCCTACCATGGCTGACGACCTTCATCTGCCCGTGTTTGTTGTTCGGAGTTGTCCCTCTCCTAGATGAATTGCCTACCATGGCTAACGACCTCCATCTGTCCGTGTTTGTTGTTCGGAGTTGTCCCTCTCCTAGATGAATTGCCTACCATGGCTGACGACCTCCATCTGCCCGTGTTTGTTGTTCGGAGTTGTCCCTCTCCTAGATGAATTGCCTACCATGGCTGACGACCTCCATCTGTCCGTGTTTGTTGTTCGGAGTTGTCCCTCTCCTAGATGAATTGCCTACCATGGCTAACGACCTCCATCTGTCCGTGTTTGTTGTTCGGAGTTGTCCCTCTCCTAGATGAATTACCTACCATGGCTAACGACCTCCATCTGTCCGTGTTTGTTGTTCGGAGTTGTCCCTCTCCTAGATGAATTGCCTACCATGGCTAACGACCTCCATCTGCCCGTGTTTGTTGTTCGGAGTTGTCCCTCTCCTAGATGAATTGCCTACCACGGCTGACGAGCTCCACCTGCCCGGGTTTGTAATCAGAGTTGTCCTTCTCCTAGGTGAACTGCTCACGCTAACGAGCTCCACCTGCCCGGATTTTTCATCGGAGTTTGCTCTCCTAGGTGAACTGCTCTCGCTAACGAGCTCCACCTGCCCGGATTTTTCATCGGAGTTTGCTCTCCTAGGTGAACTGCTCGCGCTAACGACTTCCACCTGCCGGGTTTGATGTTCGGAGTTTGCTCTCCTAGATGGACTGCCTACCACGGCTAACGAGCCCCATCTGCCCGGGTTTGTTGTTCGGAGTTTGCTCTCCTAGGTGGACTGCCTACCACGGCTAACGAGCCCCACCTACCCGATCTCCGGCACCTCCGCGGACGCCCCGGGGCACACCAAGGCGCCCCTCGGGGAGCCCTCCAGTACCGCCCCTCTCGCCAGGGAGACCTTGGGCTCGCTGGCGCTCCTTACTCTCGATCCCCTCCGAGTCGAGGAGGGCGGCGGATGCAAGAACTCGCTTCTTAAAACTACCAGACTGGATTATGAAATTAATAAAAGATATCGCAATGCTCGCCGCGTATATCGTCTTTGGGATGGAAAGTCGCGGGGCCTCGGGAACGCGCACAGGGCGTCCAAAAACTTACTCCGTTTCCCTCTTTCCTTACTTCGATCCCTCATTTCTCTTCTATCATGTGTTCCTTATCCTTAATCGTCTGTTTTACTGTTCATTTATTTATTAGTTCGTTCTTATTAAATAGATAAATGAGTGGAAAATGTCCGGATGGGGAAATGTCCAGAAGGGAATATGTGTTCATGGGGGACTTTGTCAAGGGGGAACACGTCCAAGGAGGAATAATTATGTCTGGTACCCGGCCGCTGCTTACCTGACACCCTTCCCTACCTATCCCACACATTCAAGGGGTCTAGAGAAGCTTATACACTCTAGCATCCTTGCACGCAGTAGAGACCAGTGAGAATAGTCATGTCAGAAGGGAATATATATGGAGAAAACACGAATGGCAATCATGATATATTTAACGTAGTTCCCCATACGCAGAACCCGCAGGTGTTTGCTTCTTTAGTTTGGGGAGACTAATAAAATAAGGCCACGATCCTCCTGACTGCATTATAGTGAGGGAATATAGTGTAATTCCCTTGAAAATAGTGTGTGAATAGGCAGAAGAGAGGAGCAAGAGGAAGAATTAAGACCTACAAAACCATACAGGTCAAAAAAAGAAGAAGGGTTTTGTTCATCTCTTAAGCTTTGACCCTTGAATATGCTGGAACGTTGTGTAATCCCATTGAAAAGAAAAGTATGTGAATAGGAATAAGAGAGGACCAAGAGGATGAGGACCTACAAAACCATATAGGCCTACATATGTCAAAAGAAAGAAGAAGAATTAAGGGTTTTGTTCACTTATATTCATCTCTAATCAAGCATTGACTCCTGGATATGCTGTCACGTATACCTCATAAATTAAATAAATCACTGTATTCCTGTATATCTAAAAGAAATCACTATATATCCCTGTATATTCAAAAGAAATCACTATATATCCCTGTATATTCAAAAGAAATCACAATATATTCCTGTATATTCAAAAGAAATCACTATATCCAGTCATATGTTAACTGGATTGACTGACTGACTGGGTTATCCATTTCAAAACCAGATGATTGATAATGTAAAAGAGGGTTATATGGTTGTTCATTCATGCTGGAATGTTGAAATACACCACAAATTACTAGTACATCTTTTATCTGATATACTTCTTTGTTAAATGACCCTTATTAACATATCTCTATACTTCCCTAATTGCTCTCCTTTTCCTTTCTTTTCCTTCTCTTTCCTCCTCTTTCTTACTCCCTTTCCTTGCTCCCCTTCTTTCATTAGGTTAAGTTAGGTTAGGTTAGGTTACTCTTCTCTTAATTTACTCTTCTTTAATCAATCAATCCTTAATTAGTATCACTGTTGCAAGCACAAGAAGAAAGCACAGCAACACACAACGTTATTTTCCTATCACAAGTAGCTTTTGGGGGTAAGATATGGAGGTTTTTCTAATTAATGAAGAACTGACAGTTATATTTAGGTTAAGATAATGGCTCTCCCTTGGCTGACTCCTCCCTTTCCTTCCTTTCAACGTTCTCCTATTTTACCTTTCATACGTTTCTGGCACTCATTACACCGTCACAGGCATGAGAGGAAAATAGTGCCAGTTAATAGCTTTTGGGTGATATATTTTGTTTCCCTGGACTAATAGATTTAATTGTGTGATAAGATAAGATAATGATATTTTCCCCCACGTGACAGCACCTCCCTCCTCCCTTCCCTTGGCCACCTCCTCCTCTCCCTCCGTTTGACCTGTTACACTTGTCTCCTGTTTTACCCTTCATACGTTTCTGCCACTCAATTGTCTTCATCATTTCTTTTTTTACTTCTTTTGACCTATGTCGCTTTGTATCGCTTCGTAGGTCCTCCTCCGTTTGATCTCTTCTGCTTAATCACACACTTTGCAATACTTCTTTCACTATATTGTACTATGGCACTATATTTTCCATAATTTATCTCTTCATTTTCTCGCTCGATTCATACTTATTTTCTATTCTTTTCTTGTGTTCATTCAAGCATCTGTGACCTTTTTCTCCCGTTCAAAATTCCCGTTGAAAATCTATAGGGTCACCACACACACGTATATGATGATGCAGTGTAATCCTCCGCGCCAGCCTCCAGTGCTCACCCTCTCGCACCGGGCTGCATATCCACACTGGCCGCCGCCTCGCTGGCCTGGCACTCGTTCGTCCCCCAATGCCTCACTATAATACAGTCACTTCGTAAACTTTTGGCCACTCCGTGCGTGGACCCCAATGCGTGCCGCTCGCTCGACGCTCGCTGTGGCGCTGGCCCGTAGCCTGTTACGTTACTACTGGACGCCTCCACACACTCGTGACGTACGTATCACAGCTTATAGAGTCTTGCACCACTACGCCACATGTCCCCACGGTTCGCTACAGTTCTACAAGAGTACAAGTCGCACACGAGTACCTTGCACCGTGGAAGGCTATTCACTGCATGGGTCGCAACTTACATAAAAACGAAATTAGTCTTATACATTAAATTAAGGTTCTTGAACTCTTGTTTTTTTCTTATTTTTCTTAATACAGCTGAGTATTTAATAAGATTTACAACGCAAGGCCGTAATTTCTAGGGGGGCTAGGGGGGCTATAGCACCCCAATGTTTTCAATGTCCGTCTCAAAATGTCCATAGAGGTGCTTATTTAAAAAAAAAAAATCTGCTACCTGTGCAAGCTCGCTTTGCTCGCCACCCTCCCCCATTTCATGAGCCTATGATGCCCTCTAGCCAAAATTACGGGCCTGGAGAGAGAGAGAGAGAGAGAGCTCTTGCTCTTGCTCTTGCTGTACAGGTGACCCGTTGGAGAGTCAGGCCTTCGTATCGACACAACCTGTAAAAATAAAACAACACAAGCAGTATCCATTACAAATCTTCCAATTCCCTATTTCTTGCACACCACATCTTTTCCAGAAAACTCTTCATGGCTTCTATAATTCTATCATTTGCTTCATCACTCAGTCCCAGCAGCAGCAGCATCCATTCCCTCTCTGTTCCTGCAATCCTCCCATTCACATCCCAGCCCATCTCACTCAGTGCCACCCTCATCATCTCCGTCCTTTCTCTCCGGTACCTCTCACACACCAGTACCACATGCACGACAGTTTCATCCACACCCCTGTCACACATCTGACACACTTTGCTGCGGGACTCAGACCACCTGTAGTTTCTTGCATTCACATTCATACACTGCGCTCGAGCTTGGAAGAGAAAATCACCACCCAGGCTTCCATCATACCAGCTGACACACTGCGGGGCTTCCTTTTCCCTGTACCACTCCAAAGTAGTCTTTCGCTCCATCGCATGCTTCCACCTCCTCAGACCGTCACCTTTCACTGCACTGTCTATCTCTCTCTTCCACTTTCTCGCATCCCATTCTAGATCCTCACTGTTGCTGTCAGTCATTTTCCATTCAAAGAAACGCCTCCCTTCCTCTGCTCACCCACCTGACTCGCATACCACTGTCACCAACCATTCTCATGCAGTTCTTAATCCATTTGCTCTCATGCAAGAGAGAGAGAGAGAGAGAGAGAGAGAGAGAGAGAGAGAGAGAGAGAGAGAGAGAGAGAGAGAGAGAGAGAGAGAGAGAGAGAGAGAGAGAGAGAGAGAGAGAGAGAGAGAGAGAGAGAGAGAGAGAAAAGCAAGGAAACCACAATAATAAAGAAAGGCAAGGGAATCACAGTAGTAGTGGGAATGGGTATTATCCGTAGTAGGCAAAACGACTTCATCCCAGGGCACACACACACACACACACACACACACACACACACACACACATTCTGAGGGTAGGGTGAGGGGCCCCCATTCCACCATTCCGCGTGCGACAAGTATAGTAGTTACTCTCTCGGGTCGTGAAATAGTTTAATGAATAGTCAAACACTAATAGTTAAGTGGTTAGCTACGTCGTTAGATGGTTAATTACTAGAAGTTAGTAAGTGAGAACTCTTTCAAGAGGAGGGTATCAGGACACCTCTCCTCCCGAAATTGACCTCTCTTTTTGGACACTCCTTTGACCTCTATTCAGGAGCAGTAAGTAGCGGGCTTTTTTATATTTTTTCTTTACGCCCTTGAACTGTCTCCTTAGCTGGTTAGTGTTAAATAGTTAGTAGATCATTCTTTCCTCAGTATTTTGTGTTTCTATCATTTCTTGTTGTTATGCGTCGATCTTGGTGTTCGGTTTTTATATACTGCACTTTTTTTGTTTTGTTTTATATATATTATCATTTTTTTGGTGTCATATATATCTAATTCCTTTTTTGATGTTGTTTTTATACCATCCGTTTTGTGGTGTTCTGCGGTGGCCTCTTCGTCCCCATAAGACTCACCCATAATTTGGTTGATGTTGATGTTAGGGGCGAAAAGTAAATGATGTGTGTTTGTAATCTATTCTATTTATACTAAACTTTACTACGCTTTATTTATTTATTTATTTAATTATTTTATTTGTTTGTTATATTTTATTTTATTAATTTATTTATTTATTTGTTTTTTGTTTGATTTTTTATTAGTGTTTGGTGTGTGGTTTGAATTCGGAGTTTTCCTTCTCCTAGGAGGACTGCCTACCACGGCTGACGACCCCCTCCTGCCCGGGTTTGTGATCGGAGTTTGCTCTCCTAGGTGAACTGCCTCGCGGCTAACGATCTCCACCTCCCCGGGTTTGTGATCAGAGTTGTCCTTCTCCTAGGTGAACTGCTCACGCTAACGACCTCCACCTGCCGGGTTTTTAATCGGAGTTTGCTCTCCTAGGTGAACTGCTGGCGCTAACGACCTCCACCTGCCGGGTTTGTAATCGGAGTTTGCTCTCCTAGGTGAACTGCTCACGCTAACGACCTCCACCTGCCGGGTTTTTAATCGGAGTTTGCTCTCCTAGGTGAACTGCTGGCGCTAACGACCTCCACCTGCCGGGTTTGTAATCGGAGTTTGCTCTCCTAGGTGAACTGCTCTCGCTGACGACCTCCACCTGCCCGGGTTTGTAATCAGAGTTGTCCTTCTCCTAGGTGAACTGCTCTCGCTAACGACCTCCACCTGCCGGGTTTGTTGTTCGGAGTTGTCCCTCTCCTAGATGAATTGCCTACCATGGCTAGCCCGGGTTTGTAATCAGAGTTGTCCCTCCCTGAACTGCCTACTCCACATAACTCCCACCGCCTCTCTGATTTTTCATCGGATTTTTTCCTCCTAGGGTGAATCCCTCTCGCCTAAACGACCTCCTTCTGGCCGTGTTTGTTGTTCGGAGTTGTCCCTCTCCTAGATGAATTGCCTACCATGGCTGACGACCTCCATCTGTCCGTGTTTGTTGTTCGGAGTTGTCCTCTCCTAGATGAATTGCCTACCACGGCTAACGACCTCCATCTGTCCGTGTTTGTTGTTCGGAGTTGTCCCTCTCCTAGATGAATTGCCTTCCATGGCTGACGACCTCCATCTGCCCGTGTTTGTTGTTCGGAGTTGTCCCTCTCCTAGATGAATTGCCTACCATGGCTAACGACCTTCATCTGTCCGTGTTTGTTGTTCGGAGTTGTCCCTCTCCTAGATGAATTACCTACCATGGCTAACGACCTCCATCTGCCCGTGTTTGTTGTTCGGAGTTGTCCCTCTCCTAGATGAATTGCCTACCATGGCTAACGACCTTCATCTGTCCGTGTTTGTTGTTCGGAGTTGTCCCTCTCCTAGATGAATTACCTACCATGGCTAACGACCTCCATCTGCCCGTGTTTGTTGTTCGGAGTTGTCCCTCTCCTAGATGAATTGCTTACCACGGCTGACGACCTCCATCTGTCCGTGTTTGTTGTTCGGAGTTGTCCCTCTCCTAGATGAACTGCCTACCATGGCTAACGACCTTCATCTGCCCGTGTTTGTTGTTCGGAGTTGTCCCTCTCCTAGATGAATTGCCTACCATGGCTAACGACCTTCATCTGCCCGTGTTTGTTGTTCGGAGTTGTCCCTCTCCTAGATGAACTGCCTACCATGGCTAACGACCTTCATCTGCCCGTGTTTGTTGTTCGGAGTTGTCCCTCTCCTAGATGAATTGCCTACCACGGCTGACGATCTCCACCTGCCCGGGTTTGTAATCAGAGTTGTCCTTCTCCTAGGTGAACTGCTCACGCTAACGAGCTCCACCTGCCCGGATTTTTCGTCGGAGTTTGCTCTCCTAGGTGAACTGCTCTCGCTAACGAGCTCCACCTGCCCGGATTTTTCATCGGAGTTTGCTCTCCTAGGTGAACTGCTCACGCTAACGAGCTCCACCTGCCCGGATTTTTCATCGGAGTTTGCTCTCCTAGGTGAACTGCTCGCGCTAACGACCTCCACCTGCCGGGTTTGATGTTCGGAGTTTGCTCTCCTAGATGGACTGCCTACCACGGCTAACGAGCCCCATCTGCCCGGGTTTGTTGTTCGGAGTTTGCTCTCCTAGGTGGACTGCCTACCACGGCTAACGAGCCCCACCTACCCGATCTCCGGCACCTCCGCGGACGCCCCGGGGCACACCAAGGCGCCCCTCTGGGAGCCCTCCAGTACCGCCCCTCTCGCCAGGGAGACCTTGGGCTCGCTGGCGCTCCTTATCCCCCGAGTCGAGGAGGGCGGCGGATGCAAGAACTCGCTTCTTAAAACTACCAGACTGGATTATGAAATTAATATAAGATATCGCACTGCTTGCCGCGTATATCGTCTTTGGGATGGAAAGTCGCGGGGCCTCGGGAACGCGCACAGGGCGTCCAAAAACTTACTCAGTTTCCCTCTTTCCTTACTTCGATCCCTCATTTCTCTTCTATCATGTGTTCCTTATCCTTAATCGTCTGTTTTACTGTTCATTTATTTATTAGTTCGTTCTTATTAAATAGATAAATGAGTGGAAAATGTCCGGATGGGGAAATGTCCAGAAGGGAATATGTGTTCATGGGGGACTTTGTCAAGGGGGAACACGTCCAAGGAATAATTATGTCTGGTACCCGGCCGCTGCTTGCCTGACACCCTTCCCTACCTATCCCACACATTCAAGGGGTCTAGAGAAGCTCATACACTCTAGAATCCTTGCACACAGTAGAGACCAGTGAGAATAGTCATGTCAGAAGGGAATATATATGGAGAAAACACGAATGGCAATCATGATATATTTAACGTAGTTCCCCATACGCAGAACCCGCAGGTGTTTGCTTCTTTAGTTTGGGGAGACTAATAAAATAAGGCCACGATCCTCCTGACTGCATTACAGTGAGGGAATATAGTGTAATTCCCTTGAAAATAGTGTGTGAATAGGCAGAAGAGAGGAGCAAGAGGAAGAATTAAGACCTACAAAACCATACAGGTCAAAAAAAGAAGGGTTTTGTTCATCTCTTAAGCTTTGACCCTTGAATATGCTGGAACTTTGTGTAATCCCATTGAAAAGAAAAGTATGTGAATAGGCATAAGAGAGGACCAAGAGGATGAGGACCTACGAAACCATATAGGCCTACATATGTCAAAAGAAAGAAGAAGAATATTATAGGGTTTTGCTCGCTTTTATTCATCTCTAATCAAGCATTGACTCCTGAATATGCTGTCACGTATACCTCATAAATTAAATAAATCACTGTATTCCTGTATATTCAAAAGAAATCACTATATATCCCTGTATATTCAAAAGAAATCACTATATATCCCTGTATATTTAAAAGAAATCACTATATATCCCTGTATATTTAAAAGAAATCACTATATATCCCTGTATATTTAAAAGAAATCACTATATATCCCTGTATATTTAAAAGAAATCACTATATATCCCTGTATATTTAAAAGAAATCACTATATATCCCTGTATATTCAAAAGAAATCACTATATATTCCTGTATATTCAAAAGAAATCACTATATATCCCTGTATATTCAAAAGAAATCACTATATATCCCTGTATATTCAAAAGAAATCACTATATATTCCTGTATATTCAAAAGAAATCACTATATATTCCTGTATATTCAAAAGAAATCACTATATATTCCTGTATATTCAAAAGAAATCACTATATATCCCTGTATATTCAAAAGAAATCACTATATATTCCTGTATATTCAAAAGAAATCACTATATATCCCTGTATATTCAAAAGAAATCACTATATATCCCTGTATATTCAAAAGAAATCACTATATATCCCTGTATATTCAAAAGAAATCACTATATATCCCTGTATATTCAAAAGAAATCACTATATATCCCTGTATATTCAAAAGAAATCACTATATATTCCTGTATATTCAAAAGAAATCACTATATCCAGTCATATGTTAACTGGATTGACTGACTGACTGGGTTATCCATTTCAAAACCAGATGATTGATAATGTAAAAGAGGGTTATATGGTTGTTCATTTACTATTTAATAACTATATGATGGAATGTTGAAATACACCACAAATTACTACTACATCTTTTATCTGATATACTTCTTTGTTAAATGACCCTTATTAACATATATCTCTATACTTCCCTAATTGCTCTCCTTTTCCTTTCTTTTCCTTCTCTTTCCTCCTCTTTCTTACTCCCTTTCCTTGCTCCCCTTCTTTCATTAGGTTAAGTTAGGTTAGGTTAGGTTACTCTTCTCTTAATTTACTCTTCCATATCAATCAATCAATCCTTAATTAGTATCACTGTTGCAAGCACAAGAAGAAAGCACAGCAACACACAACCTTATTTTCCTATCACAAGTAGCTTTTGGGGGTAAGATATGGAGGTTTTTCTAATTAATGAAGAACTGACAGTTATATTTAGGTTAAGATAATGGCTCTCCCTTGGCTGACTCCTCCCTTTCCTTCCTTTCAACGTTCTCCTATTTTACCTTTCATACGTTTCTGGCACTCATTACACCGTCACAGGCATGAGAGGAAAATAGTGCCAGTTAACATCTTTTGGGTGATATATTTTGTTTCCCTGGACTAATAGATTTAATTGTGTGATAAGATAAGATAATGATATTTTCCCCCACGTGACAGCACCTCCCTCCTCCCTTCCCTTGGCCACCTCCTCCTCTCCCTCCGTTTGACCTGTTACACTTGTCTCCTGTTTTACCCTTCATACGTTTCTGCCACTCAATTGTCTTCATCATTTCATTTTTTACTTCTTTTGACCTATGTCTCTTTGTATCGCTTCGTAGGTCCTCCTCCGTTTGATCTCTTCTGCTTAATCACACACTTTGCAATACTTCTCTCACTATATTGTACTATGGCACTATATTTTCCATAATTTATCTCTTCATTTTCTCTCTCGATTCATACTTATTTTCTATTCTTTTCTTGTGTTCATTCAAGCATCTGTGACCTTTTTCTCCCGTTCAAAATTCCCGTTGAAAATCTATAGGGTCACCACACACACGTATATGATGATGCAGTGTAATCCTCCGCGCCAGCCTCCAGTGCTCACCCTCTCGCACCGGGCTGCATATCCACACTGGCCGCCGCCTCGCTGGCCTGGCACTCGTTCGTCCTCCAATGCCTCACTATAATACAGTCACTTCGTAAACTTTTGGCCACTCCGTGCTTGGATCCCAATGCGTGCCGCTCGCTCGACGCTCGCTGTGGCGCTGGCCCGTAGCCTGTTACGTTACTACTGGACGCCTCCACACACTCGTGACGTACGTAACACAGCTTATAGAGTCTTGCACCACTACGCCACATGTCCCCACGGTTCGCTACAGTTCTACAAGAGTACAAGTCGCACACGAGTACCTTGCACCGTGGAAGGCTATTCACTGCATGGGTCGCAACTTACATAAAAACGAAATTAGTCTTATACATTAAATTAAGGTTCTTGAACTATTGTTTTTTTCTTATTTTTCTTAATACAGCTGAGTATTTAATAAGATTTACAACGCAAGGCCGTAATTTCTAGGGGGGCTAGGGGGGCTATAGCACCCCAATGTTTTCAATGTCCGTCTCAAAATGTCCATAGAGGTGCTTATTTAAAAAAAAAAAATCTGCTACCTGTGCAAGCTCGCTTTGCTCGCCACCCTCCCCCATTTCATGAGCCTATGATGCCCTCTAGCCAAAATTACGGGCCTGGAGAGAGAGAGAGAGAGCTCTTGCTCTTGCTCTTGCTGTACAGGTGACCCGTTGGAGAGTCAGGCCTTCGCATCGACACACCCTGTAAAAATAAAACAACACAAGCAGTATCCATTACAAATCTTCCAATTCCCTATTTCTTGCACACCACATCTTTTCCAGAAAACTCTTCATGGCTTCTATAATTCTATCATTTGCTTCATCACTCAGTCCCAGCAGCAGCAGCATCCATTCCCTCTCTGTTCCTGCAATCCTCCCATTCACATCCCAGCCCATCTCACTCAGTGCCACCCTCATCATCTCCGTCCTTTCTCTCCGGTACCTCTCACACACCAGTATCACATGCACGACAGTTTCATCCACACCCCTGTCACACATCTGACACACTTTGCTGCGGGACTCAGACCACCTGTAGTTTCTTGCATTCACATTCATACACTGCGCTCGAGCTTGGAAGAGAAGATCACCACCCAGGCTTCCATCATACCAGCTGACACACTGCGGGGCTTCCTTTTCCCTGTACCATTCCAAAGTAGTCTTTCGCTCCATCGCATGCTTCCACCTCCTCAGACCGTCACCTTTCACTGCACTGTCTATCTCTCTCTTCCACTTTCTCGCATCCCATTCTAGATCCTCACTGTTGCTGTCAGTCATTTTCCATTCAAAGAAACGCCTCCCTTCCTCTCTGCTCACCCACCTGACTCGCATACCACTGTCACCAACCATTCTCATGCAGTTTTTAATCCATTTGCTCTCATGCAAGAGAGAGAGAGAGAGAGAGAGAGAGAGAGAGAGAGAGAGAGAGAGAGAGAGAGAGAGAGAGAGAGAGAGAGAGAGAGAAACAAAGAAAAGCAAGGAAACCACAATAATAAAGAAAGGCAAGGGAATCACAGTAGTAGTGGGAATGGGTATTATCCGTAGTAGGCAAAACGACTTCATCCCAGGGCACACACACACACACACACACACACACACACACACACACACACACACATTCTGAGGGTAGGGTGAGGGGCCCCCATTCCACCATTCCGCGTGCGACAAGTATAGTAGTTACTCTCTCGGGTCGTGAAATAGTTTAATGAATAGTCAAACACTAATAGTTAAGTGGTTAGTTACGTCGTTAGATGGTTAATTACTAGAAGTTAGTAAGTGAGAACTTTCAAGAGGAGGGTATCAGGACACCTCTCCTCCCGAAATTGACCTCTCTTTTTGGACACTCCTTTGACCTCTATTCAGGAGCAGTAAGTAGCGGGCTTTTTTTATATTTTTTCTTTACGCCCTTGAACTGTCTCCTTAGCTGGTTAGTGTTAAATAGTTAGTGGATCATTCTTTCCTCAGTATTTTGTGTTTCTATCATTTCTTGTTGTTATGCGTCGATCTTGGTGTTCGGTTTTTATATACTGCACTTTTTTTGTTTTGTTTTATATATATTATCATTTTTTTGGTGTCATATATATCTAATTCCTTTTTTGATGTTGTTTTTATACCATCCGTTTTGTGGTGTTCTGCGGTGGCCTCTTCGTCCCCATAAGACTCACCCATAATTTGGTTGATGTTGATGTTAGGGGCGAAAAGTAAATGATGTGTGTTTGTAATCTATTCTATTTATACTAAACTTTACTACGCTTTATTTATTTATTTATTTAATTATTTTATTTGTTTGTTATATTTTATTTTATTAATTTATTTATTTATTTGTTTTTTGTTTGATTTTTTATTAGTGTTTGGTGTGTGGTTTGAATTCGGAGTTTTCCTTCTCCTAGGAGGACTGCCTACCACGGCTGACGACCCCCTCCTGCCCAGGTTTGTGATCGGAGTTTGCTCTCCTAGGTGAACTGCCTCGCGGCTAACGATCTCCACCTCCCCGGGTTTGTGATCAGAGTTGTCCTTCTCCTAGGTGAACTGCTCACGCTAACGACCTCCACCTGCCGGGTTTTTAATCGGAGTTTGCTCTCCTAGGTGAACTGCTGGCGCTAACGACCTCCACCTGCCGGGTTTGTAATCGGAGTTTGCTCTCCTAGGTGAACTGCTCACGCTAACGACCTCCACCTGCCGGGTGTTTAATCGAGTTTGCTCTCCTAGGTGAACTGCTGGCGCTAACGACCTCCACCTGCCGGGTTTGTAATCGGAGTTTGCTCTCCTAGGTGAACTGCTCTCGCTAACGACCTCCACCTGCCGGGTTTGTAATCGGAGTTTGCTCTCCTAGGTGAATTGCTCACGCTAACGACCTCCACCTGCCGGGTTTGTTGTTCAGGTTGTCCTCTCCTAGATGAATTGCCTACCACGGCTAACGACCTCCATCTGTCCGTGTTTGTTGTTCGGAGTTGTCCCTCTCCTAGATGAATTGCCTACCAGGGCTGACGACCTCCATCTGCCCGTGTTTGTTGTTCGGAGTTGTCCCTCTCCTAGATGAATTGCCTACCATGGCTGACGACTTCCATCTGTCCGTGTTTGTTGTTCGGAGTTGTCCCTCTCCTAGATGAATTGCCTTCCATGGCTGACGACCTCCATCTGCCCGTGTTTGTTGTTCGGAGTTGTCCCTCTCCTAGATGAATTACCTACCACGGCTGACGACCTCCATCTGCCCGTGTTTGTTGTTCGGAGTTGTCCCTCTCCTAGATGAATTGCCTACCATGGCTGACGACCTCCATCTGCCCGTGTTTGTTGTTCGGAGTTGTCCCTCTCCTAGATGAATTGCCTACCATGGCTGACGACCTCCATCTGTCCGTGTTTGTTGTTCGGAGTTGTCCCTCTCCTAGATGAATTGCCTTCCATGGCTGACGACCTCCATCTGCCCGTGTTTGTTGTTCGGAGTTGTCCCTCTCCTAGATGAATTGCCTACCATGGCTAACGACCTCCATCTGCCCGTGTTTGTTGTTCGGAGTTGTCCCTCTCCTAGATGAATTGCCTTCCATGGCTGACGACCTCCATCTGGCCGTGTTTGGTGTTCAGTTGTCTCTCCTAGATGAATTGCCTTCCATGGCTGACGACTCCATCTGCCCGTGTTTGTTGTTCGAGTTGTCCCTCTCCTAGATGAATTGCCTACCATGGCTGACGACTTCCATCTGTCCGTGTTTGTTGTTCGGAGTTGTCCCTCTCCTAGATGAATTTCCTACCACGGCTGACGACCTCCATCTGCCCGTGTTTGTTGTTCGGAGTTGTCCCTCTCCTAGATGAATTGCCTACCATGGCTAACGACCTTCATCTGTCCGTGTTTGTTGTTCGGAGTTGTCCCTCTCCTAGATGAATTGCCTTCCATGGCTGACGACCTCCATCTGTCCGTGTTTGTTGTTCGGAGTTGTCCCTCTCCTAGATGAATTGCCTTCCATGGCTAACGACCTCCATCTGCCCGTGTTTGTTGTTCGGAGTTGTCCCTCTCCTAGATGAATTGCCTACCATGGCTAACGACCTCCATCTGTCCGTGTTTGTTGTTCGGAGTTGTCCCTCTCCTAGATGAATTGCCTACCATGGCTAACGACCTCCATCTGCCCGTGTTTGTTGTTCGGAGTTGTCCCTCTCCTAGATGAATTGCCTACCATGGCTAACGACCTTCATCTGCCCGGGTTTGTTGTTCGGAGTTGTCCCTCTCCTAGATGAATTGCCTACCATGGCTGACGACCTCCATCTGCCCGTGTTTGTTGTTCGGAGTTGTCCCTCTCCTAGATGAATTGCCTACCATGGCTGACGACCTTCATCTGTCCGTGTTTGTTGTTCGGAGTTGTCCCTCTCCTAGATGAATTGCCTACCATGGCTAACGACCTCCATCTGTCCGTGTTTGTTGTTCGGAGTTGTCCCTCTCCTAGATGAATTACCTACCATGGCTAACGACCTCCATCTGTCCGTGTTTGTTGTTCGGAGTTGTCCCTCTCCTAGATGAATTACCTACCACGGCTAACGACCTCCATCTGTCCGTGTTTGTTGTTCGGAGTTGTCCCTCTCCTAGATGAATTGCCTACCATGGCTAACGACCTCCATCTGCCCGTGTTTGTTGTTCGGAGTTGTCCCTCTCCTAGATGAATTGCCTACCACGGCTGACGAGCTCCACCTGCCCGGGTTTGTAATCAGAGTTGTCCTTCTCCTAGGTGAACTGCTCACGCTAACGAGCTCCACCTGCCCGGATTTTTCATCGGAGTTTGCTCTCCTAGGTGAACTGCTCTCGCTAACGAGCTCCACCTGCCCGGATTTTTCATCGGAGTTTGCTCTCCTAGGTGAACTGCTCTCGCTAACGAGCTCCACCTGCCCGGATTTTTCATCGGAGTTTGCTCTCCTAGGTGAACTGCTCTCGCTAACGAGCTCCACCTGCCCGGATTTTTCATCGGAGTTTGCTCTCCTAGGTGAACTGCTCGCGCTAACGACCTCCACCTGCCGGGTTTGATGTTCGGAGTTTGCTCTCCTAGATGGACTGCCTACCACGGCTAACGAGCCCCATCTGCCCGGGTTTGTTGTTCGGAGTTTGCTCTCCTAGGTGGACTGCCTACCACGGCTAACGAGCCCCACCTACCCGATCTCCGGCACCTCCGCGGACGCCCCGGGGCACACCAAGGCGCCCCTCTGGGAGCCCTCCAGTACCGCCCCTCTCGCCAGGGAGACCTTGGGCTCGCTGGCGCTCCTTACTCTCGATCCCCTCCGAGTCGAGGAGGGCGGCGGATGCAAGAACTCGCTTCTTAAAACTACCAGACTGGATTATGAAATTAATAAAAGATATCGCAATGCTCGCCGCGTATATCGTCTTTGGGATGGAAAGTCGCGGGGCCTCGGGAACGCGCACAGGGCGTCCAAAAACTTACTCCGTTTCCCTCTTTCCTTACTTCGATCCCTCATTTCTCTTCTATCATGTGTTCCTTATCCTTAATCGTCTGTTTTACTGTTCATTTATTTATTAGTTCGTTCTTATTAAATAGATAAATGAGTGGAAAATGTCCGGATGGGGAAATGTCCAGAAGGGAATATGTGTTCATGGGGGACTTTGTCAAGGGGGAACACGTCCAAGGAAATATTATGTCTGGTACCCGGCCGCTGCTTACCTGACACCCTTCCCTACCTATCCCACACATTCAAGGGGTCTAGAGAAGCTTATACACTCTAGCATCCTTGCACACAGTAGAGACCAGTGAGAATAGTCATGTCAGAAGGGAATATATATGTAGAAAACACGAATGGCAATCATGATATATTTAACGTAGTTCCCCATACGCAGAACCCGCAGGTGTTTGCTTCTTTTGTTTGGGGAGACTAATAAAATAAGACCACGATCCTCCTGACTGCATTATAGTGAGGGAATATAGTGTAATCCCCTTGAAAATAGCGTGTGAATAAGCAGAAGAGAGGAGCAAGAGGAAGAATTAAGACCTACAAAACCATACAGGTCAAAAAATGAAGAAGGGTTTTGTTCATCTCTTAAGCTTTGACCCTTGAATATGCTGGAACGTTGTGTAATCCCATTGAAAAGAAAAGTATGTGAATAGGCATAAGAGAGGACCAAGAGGATGAGGACCTACAAAACCATATAGGCCTACATATGTCAAAAGAAAGAAGAAGAATTATAAGGTTTTGCTCGCTTATATTCATCTCTAATCAAGCATTGACTCCTGAATATGCTGTCACGTATATACCTCATAAATTAAATAAATCACTGTATTCCTGTATATCTAAAAGAAATCACTATATATCCCTGTATATTCAAAAGAAATCACTATATATCCCTGTATATTCAAAAGAAATCACTATATTCCTGTATATTCAAAAGAAATCACTATATCCCTGTATATTCAAAAGAAATCACTATATATTCCTGTATATTCAAAAGAAATCACTATATCCATTCATATGTTAACTGGATTGACTGACTGACTGGGTTAATTATCCATTTCAAAACCAGATGATTGATAATGTAAAAGAGGGTTATGGTTGTTCATTTACTATTTAATAACTATATGCTGGAATGTAGAAATACACCACAAATTACTAGTACATCATTTATCTGATATACTTCTTTGTTAAATGACCCTTATTAACATATCTCTATACTTCCCTAATTGCTCTCCTTTTCCTTTCTTTTCCTTCTCTTTCCTCCTCTTTCTTACTCCCTTTCCTTGCTCCCCTTCTTTCATTAGGTTAAGTTAGGTTAGGTTAGGTTACTCTTCTCTTAATTTACTCTTCCCTATCAATCAATCAATCCTTAATTAGTATCACTGTTGCAAGCACAAGAAGAAAGCACAGCAACACACACAACCTTATTTTCCTATCACAAGTAGCTTTTGGGGGTAAGATATGGAGGTTTTTCTAATTAATGAAGAACTGACAGTTATATTTAGGTTAAGATAATGGCTCTCCCTTGGCTGACTCCTCCCTTTCCTTCCTTTCAACGTTCTCCTATTTTACCTTTCATACGTTTCTGGCACTCATTACACCGTCACAGGCATGAGGGGAAAATAGTGCCAATTAATAGCTTTTGGGTGATATATTTTGTTTCCCTGGACTAATAGATTTAATTGTGTGATAAGATAAGATAATGATATTTTCCCCACGTGACAGCACCTCCCTCCTCCCTTCCCTTGGCCACCTCCTCCTCTCCCTCCGTTTGACCTGTTACACTTGTCTCCTGTTTTACCCTTCATACGTTTCTGCCACTCAATTGTTATACGTTTTCAGGCAAGGGGAAGAAAAATATGACATCCTGAAGATATAGAAGACAGTGAAGAAGAAAACTAGCCCTGAAGTAGAAGACTAATACTGAAGAAGAAGAAAACTAACACCACAGAGGAAGAAAATTAACACTGCAGAGGAAGAAAACTGAGACTGAAGAAGAAAACTAACACTGAAGAAGAAAACTAACACTACAGAAGAAGAAAACTAACACTACAGAAGAAGAAAACCAACACTGCAGAAGAAGAAAACTAACACTGCCGAAGAAGAAAACTAACTACAGAAAAAAGAAAACTAACATTGCTGAAGAAGAAAACTAACACAAGAAGAAAACTAACACTGAATAACAAGAAGACAGTGCTCAAGAAGAAGACAACTAACACAGAAGAAGAAAACTAACACTACAGAAGAAGAAAACTAACACTGAAGAAGAAGAAAACTAACACAAGAAGAAAACTAACACTGAATAACGAGAAGACAGCGCTCAAGAAGAAGACAACTAACATAGAAGAAGAAAACTAACACTGAATAACAAGAAGACAGCGCTCAAGAAGAAGACAACTAACACGGAAGAAGAACACTAACACTGAAGAAGAAGACTAACAGCTATCAGAATTCAACTATGACCTTTTCTTGAGCCACTTGACACTTGGACCAGCCCCCCCTCCCCCCCTGAGCTCTGAAGGATGGGTCAGCTGTGTTGCAAGTGTGCGCAGGGGCAGGAGCACGATGAAGTGCAGCAGGGGGAGCCAGCAGGGGACAGGAGCACCACGGAAGCACCCCTGCTCACTGCCGCTGTGCCCCCCGCCGTAGAGTCCCCCTCGAGACATTCCCCTGTACTAGAGTCCCCTGTGGCAGAACCCCTTGTGCCGAAGTCCCCTGAAGAAGAGTCCCCTGTGGCGGAACCCCTCATAGCAGAGTCCCCTGTGGCAGAGTTCCTCAAGGTAGCGCCCCCCGTAGCAGAGTCGTCAGTACCCCGGGAGTCCCCAGCCCCTGTCACCCAGCAGCAGCATGACCAAGGTGATGGTAGTGGGCCCTCCCTGGCACCCGGCACCCCTGCTCCTGCCCCCTCCTTCACGCCACCGAAAGGGGACCACCTGGAGTTCCCCATCCTTCAAGACGTGGGGACGGTGGAGTATGTTCAGAAGAGTAAGGTGAGTGGCCTAAGCTTTTTTGTAATTGGTTGGGAAGCATGAAGCGATTTATTGAACATTGCTTGGTGAATGTGATCAATGTTGTGCTGCTAATATTTTGCCTTGCAGCTCAGTAAATTATTTCATGCATAGTTAATTATCGAGTCAGCTTGTGAAATTGGTAAAAATAGTGACTCGCCGCTTAATTATTTATGAAGTATTTATAAACTAACATGACCCCACCCTAATCTTAACCTATTGTAACATATTACCATGAAATAGCGATGGCAAGACCAAAGACACTGCTCGGCAAGTATTCCAAATTAGAAAACCAACTCACGTGTTATTTATTAAGATTATTTTCCAATGATGTTTTATGTATTTTAGATAAATGGGGTCTTTTGCCATGGAAATTATTGTTTTTCCAACTTATGAACAATTTCTTGTGTGCCTAACCTAACCTAACCTACCTAGGGACAGTAGTTAGTCAGTGCTATATTATAATAGTAACCTACCACCACAGAATAGGAACCGAGGCCCACCAAGATATTAATCCAGCCCTAATGAATTGGCAATGTATCTCTACCTACTGTAGTGTGCTGAGACTTGGCTCAGCTCACATAGACACAGTTGCAAATGCCTACCCATAGTATTAAAGTAAAGTTTGGGGCATACTAAGCTGTGCCTGGCTTTGGTTCTTACCTGGATGACCTTTCCCTATGAGCCATGCTTGAGTAAACCGTCAGCCAAAGAACCGAAAGGTCTCACCAACCAATGCGCCAGCCTATCCAAGCTCATCAAACAACAGAACATAATCCAATAAGACAGGCTCATCTCCATCACATTGGCCCTTAAGCGTGTGGCGGATAACTTTGAGAGTTTGCCGTCTGCATTTACTTAATCATCAAATAATCCTCAAGGGAGTGTGAACAGTGGCTGAATTCTGCTCTAACTGATGCCTGTGAATTATGGCCTTCAGATTTATAGCTTAGACTAGTAACCACTACATCACAGAAATAAAACATACAAGTTAACCCGTCCGCTGCAATTGCTACGGATTTGGCCTTCACTGGTAGCCTGGTAACATATATAGCTTAGACTAGCAGCCACTACATCACAGAAATAAAACATACAAGTTAACCCATCCGCTGCAATTGCTACGGATTTGGCCTTCACTGGTAGCCTGGTAACATATACTCTCAGGTCTTTCTCTGCCTATGTGGTGGATAGTGGAGTGTTTCCCATGTTGTACTGGTATGCTGGATATCCCCTCCCAAGGTGCAGGACTTTGCATTTTTCTTCACTGAATTGTAGCAGCCACTTTTTGCTCCATTCCTGTAGCTTGGTGAGGTCTTCTTGTAGGAAATTCACAGTTATGGGGTTAAAGACTTCAGCATACAGATGTGTACTCAGCTAACTAAATTGCACCCACAGTTAATTTCTCATAACAATATTTTCAGGTTCTGGTAATTCTGAAAGGCCTCCCAGGATCAGGCAAGTCTTACCTCGCCCGGATGCTTAAGCAGGTGTACAAGGATGCGGTGGTGTGCTCGGCAGACCACTACTTCATGAGGAGTGGAAAGTGAGTTAGTCTAGTTCAATTTGTTCAGTGCCTTTTTTTTTTTTTAAGGCAGCAACTCAAGGGCAACAAAAAGAGAGCGTAGAAAAAAAAAAAAGCCTGCTAATCGCTGCTCCCAGAAAAGTGAAAAGTAGAGAGTGGCGAAAAGAGAGATCAATTTCGAATGGAGAGGTGCCTTGATACACACTCTCCTTGATGCACTGTTTACCATGGGATTGCTATTCTTGCTAATCCATCTCCAGTTATTCATATCCCCCGTCCTGTTCCTCCAATCCCTTCACTTTCATCAACTTTCATGCAATCTATCCACATCCTCCTTGTCCTTCCTCTCTCTCCCTTCTCCCTACAACCTCCATTTCCAACTATTCTGCCCTAGTAGTCCTTGTTTCTTGTCATCATACGTCCCTACCACTGCAGTCTCCACGATCTTTCTCGACACGTCTACCACCTAAACTGTTCCCCTGATTCATTTGTTTATAATTCTGTCCAGTCATGTCACTCCCATCATCCACCTCAGGATTTGCATCTCAGCAGCATCCATCTCTTTCTCCTGTACCCTCTGTATAGGCCACAGCTCCATATGTCAAAAATAAGGTGCATATTATAGTCACTGCACACGAAATTGATCCAGAATCCCCGACCCCTCCTTCACCCTCCTTCCATGATAACATTGACTCCTAAAGCCCCGTTCATACTGTGCTGACTGGGCCGTGACAACCCAGCGACTTTTAGGTCCCCTTCACACTGTGCCGAATCAGCTTCCAGCGATCGTTTCTAGACCTCTTTCCAATCATGTGCGACCCTTTCACATCAACATTTCACACCCAAGATTTCATATACCGCGAATTCCCGGGTTGTCGTAGCCCAGAATCGACACAGTGTGAGTGGGGCTTAACTCCTTCCTTTCATCCAACCAATCAGCTTTCATTATTAGAGAAGAAGGGGTGGGGCTTTTGGAGCAACTTGTGTGTGTTGACTATAGTACTGGATTAAAATGGGAATGATCTTTTCTGTTGAAGCTGATTTATTTTTTTTATTTTAGTTCTGTTCATTAACTTATTAGCAGCCATGAACCTTTATAATATTTCTCCCACTCCTCAGGTATCAGTTTAATCCCGAGGAGCTAACTCAGGCCCATGAATCCTGCCAGGAGCGTGCAAAGCAGGCTGCCATCAGTGGTGTGTCCGTGATTGCCATTGACAACACAAACATAAGGTCATGGAACTACAAGTATTACCTGGGCCTGAGCCGGGATCACCACTACACCCCCCTCATTATGGAGCCACAGACACCCTGGGCCAAGAATACCAAGGAGCTGGCCAGGAAGAACAATCATGGGGTTAAGAAGGAGATTATAGACCAGAAGGTAACTTTTTTATGACAGGAAAAGCCTTAAAAATACTGCAAAATGCATCTCCTGTAAGTAAGAATGGAAGATGCTGATAAAGGAGGATTAACCCGGTAGCAGCGATGGGCCAAATTTGTGGCTTTACCGTGTAGCAGCGATGGGCCAAATTTGTGGCTTTACCGTGTAGCAGCGATGGGCCAAATTTGTGGCTTTACCGTGTAGCAGCGACGGGTCAAACTTGTGGCTTTACCGTGTAGCAGCGATGGGCCAAATTTGTGGCTTTACTGTGTAGCAGCGATGGGCCAAATTTGTGCCATGATATAAACCCCCCAAAATAGATGATGCATAAGCTGATCACAAATGCTTTGATATATATTATGAAATGGTTTGTGTGAGTGATGAAACAAGGCCAAGACCAAGCAGCACCTAGTCGTTGCCGGGGGCTGGATAGTCGGGGTTTTACTGTACCTCATAAAATGAAAGCTTGATGGAGTAATACAGGTCAGACTGACATCATGATTTTGTTATTTAGAAATTATACATTATTTCATAGTTGAGGCTGTGTAGGGGTTGGACAGCTCCCTCAGTGAGTGCTAGTGTGCGTGCCGTAACACCTCCCACCTTGCAGCTGAAGACCTACGAGGCAGCGCTGCCGCTCTACTACTGGTGGTTCCTCAATGAGGCAGACTCTGCACAGATCATTGCTCAGGCACAGGCTTGGCTCAAGAAGGCACTCCAAGTTCAAGATTTCTTTCAAGATTTTTCTAAGTTTTCCAAGCTCTCATCAATAAAGGGTAAGTTTTATATGTTTACATTATAATTATACATCTTTTATGGTTACTTTTACTTTCTATCACTTATATAAATCATGGAAAAGTAGTCTTCTTTATTTTCAGTATCATTCTTGGTGTTGTGTGATTAACTCATAACTACACATCCATCACATACATGTTACCATTTATAATTTGATTCACATTTATGGTTGAGGTTGGGATGTTCCCCCCACATAAATCATAACTTATTATCAGATAGATATAACATTTTATTATCAGATCGATATAACAGTTTAATTCCAATTTCAATATGTATCTGTACTCTGATTTTCGTGGCCAGATTTATTCAATAGAATTTTTTCCAGAGATGCTAAGGTATTACAAAAGGAATGAAGAGCGCTCAGACTACAAGGTCCTCCACGCCACGGCCAGCGTTGTCCGGAGAGGCAAGGCAAAGAACGCCAAAGAGTACATTGCGAGGCAAGCTGTCAAGGACTCCCTCGGCAAAGGCTTCACTCTCCAGCTTATTGGCTTTGTCATAACACCGCAGACATTTGGTGTCAGACTGAGGTTAGGCGAAGATGCCTTGGAGTTGTGGGGACTGGATGACCATGAGACAGAAGCAGAGGACACAGCAGGCAAACAGCCTTCTAAAGCAGGCCCAGGGTCTGCAAAGAAGACCAACAGGGTCAATCTGGCCAACACAGGTGTGAGGAGAAACTCCTGCCAGACCACACTCAGGGACGGCCCGTCACAGCTACATGAGCATCGGTTCGCTCCCACTGCCGGCAGAGGCAGCCGTGCACACCTCACCCTTGGGTGTGCCCCGGGGGTCTCGGCCAAAATGACAGGGTTTGATCTCATAAAAGTTGTCTCTTGTGAACAAGAGATGTTGAAAACTGAAAATCTTCAGCAGTCAAGTGAAAAAGTGCAGACCTTTTCACTCACTGAAGGTGAACTGAGGACCTATGGAGATGGCATTTGGGTTATATATCCAGAGAAAGAAATTCATGTGGATTCTTTGTTTTCAGGATTTTATTAATACTAAGAAGGTTTCTTTTCAGAGAAATGGAGGGTATAATGATAAAGTGTACAGCTATTCCATTTTTTTTACTACGAAGAATATTTTGGTTGTGTGTCTATTGTACATCTGTTCATTGAGATCCATGATAATTATATCCTTTAGAATCAGTTACAAAGTCAGAGGATGGCTGGCTGTTGACTGACAGCTGCTCACTACAGTTATGGAGAGTGCTCAAACATGGCTGAGAGAGACCTACGTGTCCTTGGCCAGTCATAGCTTCACAGAACCTTGAGAGCAGCCCATCCTTGCCTTGCACATGAAGGCTGTGGCTGCAGGAGCCTTGCATGACAGTATTTGATTTACTGCTTCTGTGATGAGTCAGTCAGTGATTGTGTGTTTTGTAAATTTACATATTTGTACATGACATCTTGCTGTGCTACAGTTGTTATCAAGGTGCAGGTTTCCTATGACTGTGATGACAAATAGTGATTATGTTTTAGAATATAAATATATTTATATGCCATATTGCCTTGCTACAGTCACCAAGGGGCAGACTTTGCCACTGATACTTTTCTCAGTGGTGATCCTGCTTACTGCCAAGGAAGCTTTTTATTATGGTGATAGTTATTTTTTATTGATGTTTTTGACCGACTGTGGTATTCAAATCACTGAAGTTATTTTTTATTGATGTTTTTGACTGACTGTGGTATTCAAATCACTGAAGTTATTTTTTATTGATGTTTTTGACTGACTTTGTGGTATTCAAATCACTGAAGTTATTTTTTATTGATGTTTTTGACTGACTTTGTGGTATTCAAATCACGGACATTGTTTTTTCCTGCCAATACTTGACCAACTGACTTCCCTGCCGAACAACACTCACTCCAGCTCATGCCTCGTGCCTCCCCCTGACTCATGACCCTGCAGTGCATGAGTTGGGTATGGGTGCCTATTTCTGCCCAGCCTTGTGTGGTGATTCAGTAACCCACACTCGCTACTACCAGCCAACAGTAAGCAACCTTTATTGAGTGGCCAGAGACTACTTATACGAGGTACTGATAACCATGTCCCTTCAGCAAAACTCTGCCAAGAAGATCAAAAGGGACAGTGTGAGGTAGAATGGGTCAGACAAGAAGATACATATGTTGGCACCACTATAAATATCCTCCTGTGCCTCTTTAACTGGTTGGGGCTGACCATGTGGCCTCGTCAAGAAAGCATACTGGAGTCACGGCTGTACATAAAAAAGTACTCCATTTAGGAACAAAGTTACGCATGAAAATTCAGCTGATGTTTAAAGATGAGCTAGTAACATCAAAATAGGAAGCAATTGCAATCTTTCATATTGACTATCATTTTTTTTACCTTGGCTTAATTTTTCATAGTAGGGTAATTTGGCGAATGCACCATATATGTGAAGGAGGAAGGATGAAGGGAGCGAAGCGAAAATGTGAGTTAGGAGAGGGGAGAGGAAGGGATCATTCATAGTGACTAGATTTTTAAAAAAAAATTTTTACCTTGACTTAATTTTTCGTAGTAGGGTAATTTGGCGAACGTACCATGCATGTGAAGCAGGAAGGAAGGGGGAGGAAGGATGAAGGGAGCAAAGCGAAAATGTGAGTTAGGCGAGGGGAGAGGGAGGGAAGGTACTATTTATAGGCCCATGTTTTCCCGAGGGGTTAAGAAAATGTAAAGTAATTTTTCAGCCTCATGGGGAAAACAGAGCCTTAGCATGTTATTTTAATGTGATATTATGTAACCATTTTATGCTAATTTATTAAGTCATGTTTTTATCATGTGTTGATTTATCTGTGATCAGGAAATTGGTATGGATTTTTTTTAGCATTCTCTCTACAGTGGTTTTGCTAATTTTATGCATAGAAGTAAGCATTCACCTGGCAGTACTATGAACCATGTATTGTAAATTTGTAAGGTATAACTGTACAGCAGCAGTTTTTAAAGTATTTCACCCCTGATTCAGTTTGCAGACACTAATATCAATCAGCCCTGCTCCAAGCTCAGTGTGACTTGGGAGCCCCTTTCCACTCACTGTCAAATTTGGGGTAGGACTTGAGTGAAGACAGGTTAAGGAAGGGACAGCGGAAAGTGATGGTAGTCCCGTTTACATGCATCGACAAGTTTGGGGAAGAAGGTGAGTGAAGGGAGGTTGAGGAAGGGACAGCGGAAAGTGATGGTAGTCCCGTTTACATGCAGCGTCAAATTTGGGGAAGGAGGAGGTTGAGGCATAGAGACAGAAGTGGGGTAGTCCATCTCTGCACATCAAGTCAAATTGGAGGTAGGAGGAGAGTGAAGGGAGCTTGAAGAATAGGGAGAGAGGCAAGTGAGGGGTAGTCCATCTATGCACATCAAGTCAAATTGGAGGTAGGAGGAGAGTGAAGGGAGCTTGAGGAATAGGGAGAGAGGGAAGTGAGGGGTAGTCCATCTCTGCACATCAAGTCAAATTGGAGGTAGGAGGAGAGTGAAGGGAGCTTGAGGAATAGGGAGAGAGAGAAGTGAGGGGTAGTCCATCTCTGCACATCAAGTCAAATTGGAGGTAGGAGGAGAGTGAAGGGAGCTTGAGGAATGGGGAGAGAGGCAAGTGAGGGGTAGTCCATCTCTGCACATCGTCAAATTGGAGGTAGGAGGAGAGGGAAGGGAGCTTGAGGAATAGGGAGAGAGGCAAGTGAGGGGTAGTCCATCTCTGCACATCAAGTCAAATTGGAGGTAGGAGGAGAGGGAAGGGAGCTTGAGGAATGGGGAGAGAGGGAAGTGAGGGGTAGTCCATCTCTGCACATCGTCAAATTGGAGGTAGGAGGAGAGGGAAGGGAGCTTGAGGAATGGGGAGAGAGGGAAGTGAGGGGTAGTCCATCTCTGCACATCAAGTCAAATTGGAGGTAGGAGGAGAGTGAAGGGAGCTTGAGGAATGGGGAGAGAGGGAAGTGATAGACCAACTGGCATCACACTGAGTACACTGTCACATGGAAAGGATCTAGTGAGTCAAAATGAGTGAAAAGTAAGATGGGTTGATATTTTTGTCTGGAAATACCACAAAGTTCATCTCCCAAGTCAGCCCAGTACCATGTCTTTGCTATTAGCTTTTCAATAAGAGCAAAGAGGATGACCATTTCACTACATCTTTAGTATTAGCCTGTTAAAAAAAGATGACAACCAAAATCAAGCAGCTAAATTCCGTAAACTTTTGTGGTTGGCATTTAGTCCATCTAACAAATTATCATTAATAGCTCAATTTATTGAGATGTGCAGGAATTGTGATGGCATTATCATTTGAAGATATTTTTCCCCCACTGAGTCTGAAATACGTAATTTTTATTCTATTGATCTCAAGTCTATCTACTTTTTGTGTGGTTAGGTCCATTTTCTGGAGACAGGCAAGTAGCAATTGCCAAACTGTTGTAGCAATGGGCTTACCTGTTGGGTTCCTCACACAGCTGAGGTGTTGGTGCATGCCTCTGTCAGGCAGTCACTTAGGGCAGTGGTTCTTAAAGCTTTAAGGGAACGAAAACCAAAGGTTCATTTTAAAGTCAATCTGATAACCCTTGTTAAGTATTAACCTGCAACTACTGACAGTTATCTTTCAATGTCCTGCAAGAATAAGAAAAGAGGGCAGCTGAACAAAAAGCTGGATTCTGCAAGCTGTTTTGTAGTTTCCATTTGGTCATGCTTGTCACACAGTGCACAATATCGATCATTTATTATAAAGATACCTCTTTCAACACAGTCATGAACCTGTTTCTGTTACCTCTGCTGGTATGGAGGAACTACTTTAAGAACACCTGCCTGAAGGTACCTAATCTTGTTATATTCCCCATACCCTACTGGAACACATCTCTGGATCTTGTTTGTAAAATAACACAAAACATGAACCTGTATTTCTCCACTTTTAATATGGAGTGTTGGTGGGTGCATCCCTGGTGTGATAGGGTAGCTAGCGGCTGGCACAAACGAGGCCTGGGCTAGACTATTGTTGACTGACTGTGATAGCATAAACTTAAACCCCATTCACACTGTGCTGACTCCAGGCCGCAACAACCCAGCAGCTTGGGGTATACGAGGTCTTGGGTGTGAAATACTGACATGAAGGAGTCACATATGGTCAGAAAGAGGTATAGAAATGATCACCAGATGCTGATTCGGCACAGTGTGAAGAGGGCCTAAAAGTCGCTGGGTTGTTGTTGCCTAGAATTGGCATAGTATGATCATGGCTTTAAATTGTACCTGCTTTTCTCTGCTTCTGTTGAGTGTGGGTGGATGTATGTGTTGTGTGAGGTGATAATTGTCTATTTGCACAAACATGGGTCTGAGAACTTTTATTACTGTTTTATTACTGATGCCAACCTTGTTACTATTAGGTATTGTGAACTCTGCATGTTGGATCAAGAGAGGGAGAGGGCCAGCATCATGGATAAGTGAATAAAAGAGGATTTGCTGATTAAAATGATTCTCTCTCTCTCTCTCTCTCTCTCTCTCTCTCTCTCTCTCTCTCTCTCTCTCTCTCTCTCTCTCTCTCTCTCTCATCATTTTGGGCTGTTTCATTCTAAAGAGGGCATTTTAACTTTATTTTGACTAAAGATTACTTTGAAGACTAATGGCGTTATGGGAATAGTATAAATAGTAATAGTAGTAGTAATAGTAGTAGTAGTAGTAATAGTTGTAATACGGTTAGTAGTGGTAATTAAGCTAGTAGTATTTTTTATAGTAGTAGTAGTAATAGTTTATCAGCATTTCAGTACTCTCTCTCTCTCTCTCTCTCTCTCTCTCTCTCTCTCTCTCTCTCTCTCTCTCTCTCTCTCTCTCTCTCTCTCTGCAACACTTTCAATATACGAAATAGTTACCTGATAATGAGTAACCTTACTGTACTTACATATATCAATAACTCCCATTAATTTCTTGCATATTAAAAAAAGCTCCTGATAGTAATAATTAGAATAAGGATCCCATAGAAAGCACTCGCATATGTCACCTATTTCCAAAAGTCGCAGAGGGAGATTAATCGTGTTTTCATGGGTATCTTTCCCGTTCATGGCACAGAGGAAGGGTCAAACTACCACCAGGGTCATAAACGTACCTCTGGAAATGCCCTAAGCTCCTACGAAAGCCCTGTTTAATGCGAGTGTGTTAGCCCCATAAATGTTTCAGTGTACGGCGCCGTGACATTTGGTTTTCTAAGCTACTTGCAACCTACACACATGATGACGCAATAGTTTCATCACGAGGTGTGGGAGGAAGCCATGTGGGTGGTGACGGAGATAAAAAAAAAAAAGGTTGCCGCGAGCCCTTCGTAGTGATTTACTGTCATATTCTTGCTATTTCTTAAACATCGGCGCCCCAGCACACACATTTGACAAGGCTTTCGTAGGAGTTGCGTGTATTTCCAGGGGTATATAGTTTTATGACCGTGGTAGTCTGACCTTACTTCAATGTTAATTTAGCTAGGTAACTGTTGATATAGTGTCTGATGGAGAGCTTATATCAACGTTACTGTTTAATTGATAGATTTTACCAGGCGTATGCAATCTATGTAGGGAAGGGGAGACTAGAATTAAGGAGATACTGAGAAACTGGAAAAGGTGAAAAAATAAAGAAGAGTTAAAAGATGCAGAAAAGAAATATTGAGAACAGGAAGATATGGAAAGATTGAACTAGTGATAAAGATGATGATATTTGGGAAAGACCTATAATCCAGTATATTGTTAAGCTAAGTAAATTTTCATATAGTGTCTGTTGGAGGGATTGGGTAATATATTCAGCAGGTAGTGGGAGGAAGGCAGCAGGCAGCGAGTATTGTTAAGCTAAGCAAATTTTCATATAGGCCTAGTGTCTGTTGGAGGGACTGGGTAATATATTCAGCAGGTAGTGGGAGGAAGGCAGCAGGCAGCGAGTATTAAGCTAAGCAAATTTTCATATAGTGTCTGTTGAAGGGATTGGGTAATATATTCAGCAGCTAGTGGGAGGAAATCATCAGGCAGCGAGGCCATCATCATCATCATTAGCAGCAGCAGGCAGCGGCGCCGAAGCAGGTCAGCCAGGCAGTGAGGCAAGTCGAGTCAAGCCGCGGTAGTCCCTCGCGCGCCGCCGTGCAGGAAGGTACTTGTAGCGGACGGGATCACTACCACCACAGACATACAGGCAGACAGACAGACAGGCAGGCACTCGGTCTTAGCTGGCTGGCATTCTTGGCGTGTCACCCAGGCAGACTAAGTATTGGAATGGCCCCCTTTTTTTACGTTATCAAGAAAACACACATTCGGTTTTTCCTGCCATCTACATTTATTTCGATGTTTTTACTTATCTACATTCTCTTCTATCTGCATTTCTTTCTACATTATACATTTCTTTCTATACCTTTTTTTTATATATGTCTTCATCCTCTTCTATCAACATTTCTTTCATTTTTATCTACATTTCTTTCTCGTTTTTTTCTATATCTACATTTTTTTCTATCTTCATAACTGTGTCAATTGCATGCAGATCATTTTTAAAGGCGAATATAATTACTTTTGGCCGAATTTCAATAATAGACATATATATTGAGTAGGGTCACATATTGTCATCTTAATTAACACATATAGGTGTCTCATTTCAATTGTTATTTATTGATAGAGCCTTGACCAACAAATTAAGTGTGTGATTACAGTAACTCTAGTTCACATATACTACACCCTACATATATTATAGCAGTCTGTTTACTGGAGGTTTCTATATATGAGTTTGTCCCCCTTCGTTATTGCGTCAGAGCAACGTACAAGCGTATATCTGGGGCGTTCATCATTCATATAGCGTGCGTTCGACCGCCTTCATAGGAAATGCATGAGTCAGTGAAGTTTTGTTTTCTTTTTCTCATTGTACATTTATATCTTTCAGTTCCTTCTTGTGCTTTATTTAAACGTCAGTATCAATTAATATTCGTCCATTCGGGCTGGTTATAAGGAAAGGTTATATATATTTTTTTGTCAGTCACGTATTGGATCGAGTTATTTCTTTCTCTCATCTTACCATTCAGTTCCTTTTTGTTCTCTCATACACATCAGTTTAATTATCATGCAATGCGTCTCACTTAGTCATCCAATTAATATTCATGGGGAGGTTAGTTAATGAGTCATGCGAATCGATTTTTTTTTCCTCCTCGGACGTTCCTCTCAGTTCGTTTTGTCCTTGATCAAACGTTGGTATCAATATAATAATGCGTCCCAGACAGTCATCCATAAAACGTTCAGGCTTTCGAAGTATAATGGTTCGTCGTTGAGTCACAGGATCGGTATTTCTCACTATATTTCCCGGTTGACTTTCCTTCTTGTCCTTTTCATGCACGGTAGGTCATTATTCACTGTATCCCATCCAGTCATTCATTCATTCAGTCTGTTTTTTTTAAGGGAAGGTATTGGTTATTGAGTCACTTGAAGCTTTTTTCTCAGCTTACATCTCATTTCCTACTTGTCCTTTCATAAACATCGGTATCAGTAATGCGTCCCAACCAGTCATTCATCTATTTAGTATAATTTTGAAGGAAATGTTTGGTTATTGAGTCACTGGAGGCTATTTTTCTCAGCTTACATCTCATTTCCTACTTGTCCTTTCATAAACATCGGTATCAGTAATGCGTCCCAACCAGTCATTCATCTATTTAGTATAATTTTGAAGGACATATTTGGTTATTGAATCACTGGAGGTTTTTTCTCACAATGCATTTTATTTCCTTCTTCCCTCCATACACGTCATTACCAGTGCGCCCAGCCAGTTCGTTCCCGGGCGGGCGGCGGAAGTCTCGTAAAGGTCAGAGGTGGTCATCTAGCCGCCGCCATGTAGACCCGGCAGGACACGTCAAAAGGCGCATTACTTCAATTTGCCCTCTAAAGGGGGTGTGAATGCCTTGGCCTCACTCAATCAGGCTCCCTCATGACGGTGGTCCTTAGAGTGACATCACCATATATCACCCTTTCCCAGAACATCAAGGAATTTAGAAGCTTGCCTCCCTAGAATCTTCATGCATAATTGATATAAATACGTGTAATAGCCCATCAGCGTCATTCTTTCACCCCTATCTCCCTTATGATGGACGTTCTCAGTGACATTACCATATATCACTAATCCCTTCCCACCACATCAAGGAATTTGCCTCCCTAGAATCTTTATGCATGGTCTACTTGTTGTAAATGCGTGTAATAGCCCATCAGCGTCATTCTTTCACCCCTTACCTCCCTTATGATGGGTGTTCTCAGTGACATTACCATATATCACTAATCCCTTCCCACCACATCAAGGAATTTGCCTCCCTAGAATCTTTATGCATAATCTACTTGTTGTAAATGCGTGTAATAGCCCCCAACAGCTTAATTTTTTCACCCCTTGTCTCCCACGAATCCTTTCCCAGAACACTAAGGAGTTTAGAAGAGTCCCCCGTGAATCCTTATGCAAATTAGTTATAAATACGTGCAATAACCCCATCAACGTCATTCCTTCGATCACTCCATAGCTAGAGGAGTCTCCCCCTGAATCCTTGCCGCGCACTTCAAATAATAGGCCATTACCGGCATTCTTTCATGTCGTTTACTTAATTTTTGATACAGCTACGAATATTTAAACGTGATATGTTGTATTGACAGGCTACGGGCTGCTTTTACATATTTAATCCACTCCTCGAGGTGCGTCAGACTTAACATTTTGTGATATTCTGTCTAAAGTAACATCCGCAGCCTCCCAGAAACAAGAGAGAGGGTTCCTTATCCAATATATGCAATCATTTTAATTTCGTTTCATTATCATATCAGATTTACAAGTGTTCGTAGCCTTGCCAAAGCTGTAAAACCTCATTTGTTGATCGAATTTGCCCTTATCATAAGCTTGACTAGTGTTCCTAGCCTTGCCAAACACCTAAAGCATCCTCAGTCTTCATTAAGATACCCTGGAACTAAAAAAGGAGGTCGAAATAATACTGCAGGAGGAAATTCTTTAGCTTCATCGTCATCACCATCTCTGACTTCACAACCAATGCCGTATACATCTCTTGATACGTTTTATCTTTTCCATGTCATCTTAGACCTCACCGAGCGTTCCTAGTCTTACCAAAAGCACAATACATCCTTAAACTTCCATAATAACCAGCCAGAAACCAGAAATAAGGGCCAAATAACTCTCAGAAGGACAAAATTTAGCTGCATCGTCATCACCATCTCAAACAAGTGCCGTACATTTTAGCTTTTCCACATTACCTCAAGCCTTCTCAAGCATTTCTAGCCTTACCAAACACACAATACATTATTAACCTTCCATAATAACCAGCCAGAAACCAGAAATAAGGTCAAAATAACACTCAGGAGGACAAAACTTAGCTTCATTATCATACCCATTCCAGGATTCAGACACAAGTACCGTAGTTTTTAGCCTCTCTACCACACCCACAGACCTTCTCAAGTGTCCCTAGCCTTACTAAACACACAATACATCATTAACCTTCCATAATAACCAGCCATTAACCAGAAATAAGGTCTAAATAACACTCAGAAGGACAATATTTAGCGTCACTGTCTTCACTATTTCAAATACATCATTAACCTTCCATAATAACCAGCCATTAACCAGAAATAAGGTCTAAATAACACTCAGAAGGACAAATTCTCTCTTCAAGCCAGGCGCTCTCCCCTATCGATTGGACGCCGCCTCCGCCCCGCACATCTGTCAGAATGGCTCTCAAGGAGTTAGTCGGGAAAAGTAAGTGTTCACGGCTTTATTTGATTTTACTTGGCTCCTATACCTATACCAGCAGATGCATGAATGTCTGGAGTATCTGTTGGTGCTATGAGAGTGCATGTAGAGTGTCTGTGAGGGTGAGAATAGCGTGATAAAGGCGGGGAAGGGTGGTGGTGGTGGGAGGGTCGTGAACGTCGTCTGCTGCTACTGACCCATTCACCCTTATCTTAGGCCCCCACAGCCCCATTATTATTATTTTTGAGGTCATTTAGTGATATTAGAGCAGTTTTAATGGCCTCTGAAGTCCATAGAGGTCTTACAACTACCCCTGTCACCATGCATAGATTTCGGTTAGATTTCACCCATTAACCCTTATCTTAGGCCCCCACAGCCCCATTACTATTATTATTGAGGTCATTTAGCGATAATAGAGCAGTTTTAATGGCCTCTGAAGTCCATAGAGGTCTTACAATAGGTGCTGTCATCATGCTCAGATTTCCCCCATTAACCCTTATCTTAGGCCCCCACAGCCCCATTATTATTGTTTTTGAAGTTATTTAGCGATAATAGGGCAGTTTTAATGGCCTCTGAAGTCCATAGAGGTCTTACAATTGCCCCTGTCACCATGCATAGATTTCACCCATTAGCTCTTATCTTAGGCTCGCCCAGCCCATTAGTATTGTTTTTTGGTGTTATTTAGTGATAATTAGGAGGCTTTAATGGGTTCTGGAGTTCCTGGGTGTCTTATAATAGGTATAGTCTAGGTCGTCTATCACCATCCATAGATTTCACCCATTTAGCTCCTATCTTACGCCCCCATAGCCCATTAGTATTGATTTTTGGTGTTATTTAGTGATAATTAGGAAGCTTTAATGGGTTCTGGAGTTCCTGGGTGTCTTATAATAGCTATAGTCAGGGACCCTTGTCACTATCCATAGATTTCACCCATTAGCTCTAATCTTACGCCCTCCCAGCCGATTAGTATTGATCTTTGGTGTTATTTAGTGATAATGGGAAGGAATTAATGGGTTCTGAAGTTCCTGGGTGTCTTATAATAGGTATAGTCAGGGGCCCTTGTCACTATCCATAGATTTCACCCATTAGCTCTAATCTTACGCCCCTAAAACCCATTATTTGTGCTTTTTTACGTCATGTAGGAATAATTGGGATGGTTTAATAGGTTCTGAAGCCCCTAGACTCATTATGATAGCTGTAGTCTAGGGTCCCTGTCACCGTACATAGATTTCACTTTTACACCCATATCATACGCCCCCAAAACCCATTATTATTGTGTTCAGTGTCACTCGGTACAGTTATTGGTGTTTCTAAGTGCTAATGTCCCTAAATACCGTATAGTAGTAGTTTTAGGATGCGAATTCTCTCTCTGTATTGACTACCTTGTGTTGTTTATGTGAAGGTCATTTGTTAGCTTTCTCTGTGTATGTATTGAAGAGATGGTGTGTGGTGCAAGACATGGGGAGGATGATTTTTAGGGAGGAGAGAGTATTCGATCGTCAAGAGTGGAAGAGGCGATATTATAATGATTTCCTGTGTCTTTTCCTCAAATTTCTTACATTAGTTTACTTTCTCTGTGTATGAATTGAGGAGACGGTGTGTGGTGCAAGACATGGGGAGGATGATTTTTAGGGAGGAGGGAGTATGCGATCGTCAAGAGTGGGAGAAATTATATTAAAAAGATTTCCGTGTCCTTTCCTCAAATTTCTTACATTAGTTTACTTTCTCTGTGTATGAATTGAGGAGACACTGTGTGGAGGAAGACATGGGGAGGATGATTTTTAGGAGGAGGAGTGTGCGTCCAGAGTGGGAGAGATGATATTAAAATGATTTCCCGTGTCCTTTCCTCAAATTTCTTACATTAGTTTACTTTCTCTGTGTATGTATTGAGGAGACACTGTGTGGAGGAAGACATGGGGAGGATGATTTTTAGGGAGGAGGGAGTATGCGATCGTCAAGAGTGGGAGAAATTATATTAAAAAGATTTCCGTGTCCTTTCCTCAAATTTCTTACATTAGTTTACTTTCTCTGTGTATGTATTGAGGAGACAGTGTGTGGAGGAGGACATGGGGAGGATGATTTTTAGGGAGGAGGGAGTGTACGAGCGTCAAGAGTGGGAGAGATGATATTAAAATGATTTCCCGTGTCCTTTCCTCAAATTTCTTACATTAGTTAGCTTTCTCTGTATATGTATTGAGGAGACAGTGTGTGGAGGGGGACATGGGAAGGAGGATTTTTAGGGACGAGAGAGTATGTGATTGTCTGGAGCGAGAGACGATATCAAAAAGATTTCCTGTCCTTATCTCAACTTTCTTACATTAGTTGGCTTTCTCTGTATATGCATTGAGGAGAGGGTGTGTGGAGGAAGACATGGGAAGGATGATTTTTAGGGAGGAGAGAGTATGCGATCGTCAAGAGCGTGAGATGATATTAAAAAGATTTCCCGTGTCCTTTCCTCAAATTTCTTACATTAGTTTGCTTTCTCTGTATATGCATTGAGGAGACGGTGTGTAGAGGAAGGTATGGGGAGGATGATTTTTAGGGAGGAGGGAATGTACGAACGTCAAATGGGAGAAACGATATTAAAAAGAGTTCCTGTTCGCTTTCCTCAAATTTCTTAGTTAGTTTACTTTCTCTGTGTATGAATTGAGGAGATGGTGTGTGGAGGAAGACGTGGGAAGGATGATTTTTAGGGACGAGAGAATATTTGATCTTTAAGAGCGTGAGATGATATTAAAAAGATTTCCTGCGTCCATTCCTCAAATTTCTTACATTAGTTAGCTTTCTCTGTGTATGTATTGAGGAGAGGGAGTGTGGAGGAAGACATTGGAAGGATGATTTTTAGGGACGAGAAAGTATTCGTTCGTCAAGAGTGGGAGAAACGATATTAAAAATGATTTCCGTGCGCTTATCTCAAATTTCTTACATTCCATATCAACACCAAACACTAGACGAGGAATTTTTGTAGTATTTTGCATCTGGTTGGGGAGCTTACAAACGTGCTGTGTTGAACCATGGATCTAGAAATGGCCCTTGCCCCCTAGTGTATCGTTAACCTTACACTTGTGTTGAGGTGTGTGTGTGGAGGAAGACATGAGGAGGATGAATATTTGGGAGGAGAGAGTATGCAATCGTCTAGAGTGGGAGAGACTCGTAGGGGTGTATTACTAAACATTTCATCGCCAAAGTTCACCTATTTGACAAGGCTTTCGTAAGAGTTTTGGGCATTTCCAGAAGTACTTTTATGACCCTGGTGGTAGTCTGACCCTTCTTCTGTACCATGAACCTAAAGAACCACTCATTAGAACCTGATTGATCCCCTCTTTGACCTTTAGAAATAGTTGATGTGAGAAACCAATGTGTCTTATATTATTGACCATAGCCTGTCCAACCCCATAAGGGAAACTAAGGATGTTAAATGAGAATATGATGTATGTTTATTGAGGATTGCTGCTTAGATACACAGTTCAACTCGGACGTCTCACATTAGTCGTATTTACTAGTCAAATGAATTGTATTGTTGGGGGTTATTTAGCAGAATGTGGTGATGTCTAGTTTAGTATCTTATCAGCCTTTCTTATTTTCCCAGATTATTGAATGTACTTTGGTGTATTAGACTTTCAAAGACACGCCTGGACCTGTCTGATGGGTGAGCGTCCCATAACTCACTCTGCGATTAGGGTACTGGTTAACCCGTCCGCTGCGATTGGCATGGAATTTGCTTTCTCTGGTAGCCTGGTAACATATACTCCCAGGTCTTTCTCTGCCTCTGTGGTGGATAGTGGAGTGTTTCCCATGTGGTATTAGTATGCTGGATATCCCCTCCCAAGATGCATGACTACATTTTTCTTCATTGAATTGTAGCAGCCACTTTTTGTTCCATTCCTGTAGCTTGGTGATGTCTTCTTGTAGGAAATCCGCAGTCAAGGGGTTAAGGAGTGGCTTTCCCATCTCGCTGGTCATGGGTTTGATCCCTGGTGCCGGTGAAACGCTTTCCTGGTCTGGATTAATTTCTCGTTTGTTTCGTGACATGCTGTGGTTGTGTGGGTATACAGGGAAGAGGATTTCGGTCAGTGCAGTTACAGACTATAGTTGATCTTGGTCCTCTGTACTTCCTTTATCAGCCTTCTTGTTATTGGGGAAGCAAGTTAGTCTTTTTTTATTTATTTTTTATTTTTCCATTTGCCTGCTTCCTGGTTCCAGATTTCTTTTTCATTCACTGTCATCCTTCTTTACCTTCCCCTCCATTCCTTTTCTGTTTTTTTTCTTTATAATATTTTACTGTCATCTCTTCCTTCCCTGCCACTCCTCTCCCTTGTGTGTTTTTAATCTTTTACGGCAGTTTTGTTTCTCTTCCCCTCCACTCCTTCCCTTCTGTTTTTTTTCCTTGTTTTCATAATGTCCTATGATTCTATATCAGGACAAGTTGGTTGGTGGACTTTACCTCCCTGAGCAAATTTGTACTTTACCTCCTCCTTTCATTCTTCTTTCCTTTCCTTTGGTGTAGTGGTTAGCATGGTTAGCTATGTATCATTGGGCCAAGTTAGACCTCGCCCTGGTCTGTCAGCACCTAGCCCACCTTGCTCGTCATCCCAACATGCTGTCTGGTTGACAAATGGGTACCTGGATAAACCTGGGAAAGGTAAACTATGGTAACCTTTATGCCACACTGGCCTTGTGTTCGAGGATAATGTGTTTTTACCCACCACAGACTAACGGTGATAAAGCATTGAGGCCACATACCTCTTAGCGCATGCTCCCAAGTATGCTTTCTTTTTCTTTGATAAGATATGAAACTTAATTTTATTATAGTAGTAATACTTGTGGTAGGGGCTTGATGACATAAGTGAAGTGTTTTACAACACAGACCATCAGGAAGACTACCTAGAAAGTAGAGGCTGGGGAAAGGCTCTAGTTGTGACCCCAACCTCATTCTGGCGGGTGACCCTCCCATGCGGTGGGCCCCCTCATTGCTTTTGTATAGGGTGAGTCTGTTTTTTTCATACAGCGAGTCTGTTACCTATGTTGAGTGTGGGGGAAAGCCTCTGGGACTCCTGCATCCCAAAGGGGGAAAGGTCCCCTGACCCTACATTTTGTTTTGGTGGTGGCTGGGATGGTGTAGATGTGGCACCCTTGGGGTAAATCTTCAGTGTATGCCCCCACTGATTGACCATGTGATAATGTGTCTGCAGGATTGTGGGTTATCGCTGGAATGACTTTGTGTCAAATTGATGACCAGTATGTGATATTGAATCAAGGGCTGTTACCTACATAGTGAATGCCAACTTCAGTTGTTTATGCATGCCGCACGTTATAAGAAATAGTGGACTAAACGGGAAAAAAGTTAAAATTGAGATAAAGAGATTTTGGGAGGAGTTTGGGCAGTGTTTGAAATCTTTTGGGAATGAAAGAAGAGTATTTGTGTTAGGGGATTTAAATGCAAAATTTGGAAATATGGATATTGGGGGTGTTGTTGGGAAGTGGGGTGTTGATGAAGGGAAAGTTAAAAACAGAGGCATACGTTTTAGCAGCGCATGGCATCAGTGTTCATCTCTGTTGCATTGGCCCATGAGTCTGTAGTGGGAGAGAACCCAAAATCCCAGGACACAGGGCAGATGTGACATTTGCGTTACCACAGTTTACCTTTACCTTTGATAATAGGTTGAAGCAAGATATATTAGATGCAAAGGTTGTGAAAGGAATGTCTAATTGTTCAATATACTTTGCAACAGTAACAAAAGTAAGGATGAGAGAAAAAATATACATACATTCTCCATAACTCTAGTAGGGAGGGAAAACTTAACTTAGATACTTAATGATATAAAATGACTACAAGAAGCAGCTAGTTGGCCTACACATGGTAGCTCCTGTATACCAGTCACGGGGGAAGTATTGTATTTGGACACCACACTCCAGATTCCCACTGTATTATCCTGATTTTAATTGGATTTATGAATAGCTATTTCTAGCCCTGAGAGTGTCCAATTTATCCCACATCCAGAATATGAATAACCAATTTAATGATGATTTGCTGTATACTCCATCTGTCTTCTCCAATCCATGAATCTTTCTAATCTCTATTTGAAACTTTCATTATTGTCTGCTTTTACTATACAGTGGTTAAGTAGTTCTTTTCATCCAATACCCTATTTGTAAACCAGTTCTTCTTTTGTCTTTCTCTTGAACATCAATATATCCAAATTATCATGCCCATTACTGCAGGTCCTGTTTTCATTCATTTTCAGTAGTGTAGAAATACTTAATCATCAGCATCTCCATCTACAAGCTTATCTCCTTTCACATATTTTCCTTTATATCTCAGTTGCCTTCATTGATTTTCACATATCTCTTACTTGTTCTTCCGCTTCTTGTAATTCATCAATATCACCTCATAAGTTTGGTGATCATCATTTCTCCTCTCTAGGTGTTTTTCCTTCATATTTCACTTACCTTCATTGAACCACGTATCTGTTTTATTCTTATCCTTCTTATGCTTTATCATCTCTTGTTTGGTCTTTATCTTTTTTCTTCTCTGTGTGTCCAAACTACTTCATTCTTCTTTTACACAATTATTTTCCTTCATATCTCAGCGGCTTTCATTTATTCTCACATATCTATTACTTCTCTCCACCACCCATTCTTCTGCCTCATCAATACCACCTCCACCAACACCTCCAACCCATACTAGATCTTATTTAATTCCTCTCTTTTATGTCTAATTTGATAATGTTTATGAGATATTAATGTTGTACAAAGGAAAGGGGATGCAGGTGTTATCCTCCTCAGGCTCACGACAGCTTAGTGGTGGGAGAGGGAGAGGGAGAGCACCATTGCCTTGTTCCCCATGTCAGGACCTTCGTAGTTGCTTTGCCTTGTGTTCAGGGTATGGGTGGTGATTTGTATGGCAGTGGGTGTTGGCTTGATTAGGAGGTGCTTGTAGGGTGTAGAGTGGGGGGGGAGGGGAGCGAGGTGTGTGTGTGTGTGTGTTCGTTCGTTCTTGCTTTTTACCTTCTATAAATTTCCTCATTCTTATCTTACTGTTGTTAATCTTTGTTTTTTCCTGTCATACATTTCTTCATCTTTATCTTATTTTTTCCTCTTTTTCTTACCTGCCTTCTCCATCCCTCTAGTCTAATGACTCCACCACCTGAGCAGTCCAAATACCTGTGTGTGTGTGTGTGTGTGTGTGTGTGTGTGTGTGTGTGTGTGTGTGTGTGTGTGTGTGTTAAGTAGTTTCTGCGTCAGCATCATCTGTGTATGAGTCATTCTCTCTCTCTCTCTCTCTCTCTCTCTCTCTCTCTCTCTCTCTCTCTCTCTCTCTCTCGTGATGCTTATTATAGGTTATTATGCCGTGTGTGTGTGTGTGTGTGTGTGTGTGTCACCCCGCACCACACAACATGTTCAGACACGCCTCACAGCACCTAACACCCACATCCACCAGTCTGCCAGCAACATGACGTCATCCACCCACCCCTTCCTATCCCCCCCTTCCCCCCTTCTCCCCCCACCCCCTGAACAAGGCGACGGGATGTGACCTTTGCTCTCATTACAAACCAATCATGACGTCACTACTTTGCCTCCTCCTCCTCCTCCTCCTCCTCCTCCATCATCTTTCTTCTTCTTCCTTTCTTCTATTCCCTTTACTTAGACTTCCTCATCCTTCCCATCTCTTCCTATCACCATCCTCCTCTTCCTTCTTCCTTTTCCCTTTCCCTCTCTTCCCGTCTTCCCTTCCTATCACCCCATTCCCTTCCTCTTCCTCTTCCTTTTCCTCTCATCAGGCTCCCTCATCCCCTTTCTCTTCCTTCCTCTCTTCTATTCCCCTTCAACTGTCTCCCTTTCTCCTCCTCCTCTCCCCTTTATTTGCTTCTTCCATCCCCTTTTTTCCCCTCCTTTCCCTTTGTCATCTTCCCTTCTTCTTCCCCTTTTCCTTCCCTTTCCTCCTACTCTTCTTCCCCTCTTTAGTCTCTCTCTTCCCCTCTCTCCATCTCATTCCCCCCTATCCCCTCTTCTCTTTTCCCTCTTCGATTTTTTTACTCTCTCTCTCTCTCTCTCTCTCTCTCTCTCTCTCTCTCTCTCTCTCTCTCTCGACAGGTATGGATAGAGTGGGGGGGAAGGGGGGAGGCGTGTTTTTTTCGCTTAATTGATAACATGAAAAACACGTCCACACCATATACATATTTTTCTGTTATTCTTATTTATCTTATCCTTTCCATCATCAAATCTGCCATCCCCCCCCTCCCCCCCCCTCTCTCTCTCTCTCTCTGTCTGTCTCTCTCGCCCCACCAGTGACGTCATAGTCTATCCATGACGTCACCAGACCGTTTCCATGGTAACAGTCTGACCCCTCCTACGTGTACGCCGACGCCCATTCATAGAGACAGGAGGAGGAAGAAGAAGAGGAGGAGGAGGAGGAGGCAAAAAACTATATAGAGACAAAGAAACAGGTGACTTATGCGCGTTGGTCTATGTCAGGGTTGTGTACTAGGGAGGAGGAGGAGGAGGGGGAGGAGGAGGAAGGTTGGTGGAGGGGGACGAGGAGGAAGGTTGGTGGAGGGGGACGAAGAGGAGAAAGTGCTGGTGGATGCGAGGATGGAAGACTGGTTATTGTGGAGGAAGGAAAAAGAGGAGGAGGGAGGAGGTGGAGGAGGGAATAGTGGAGGAAGACTTGGAGGTTATGTGGAGAAGGAAGACGAAGCGGTGGAGGTGGTGGATGCGAGGATGGAAGACAGGTTATTGTGGAGGGAGGAGGTGGAGGAGGAGGAGGAGGAGGAGGGAATAGTGGAGGAAGACTTAGAGGTTATATGGAGGAGGAGGAGATGGGGATGGAAGCAAGGATGGAAGACAGACAAGAGTAGTTATTATGGGCGAAGGAAGAAGAGGAGGAGGAGGAGGAGGAGGAGGAGAGGCTGCATTGAAGAAGACGTTTTGTGAAGTAAGAGCCGAGTGGTAGTGGTGATGATGGTGGTGATGGTGGTGATGGTGGTGGTGGTGATGGTGGTGGTGGTGGTGGTGATGGTGGTGGTGGTGATGGTGGTGGTGGTGGAGAACTATGAACATTAGAAACACAAGGATGATTGCAATACTCTGGCAGGCCACAAGACGTCCTTTGTTGCTCTCCATTCATCTCTCTCTCTCTCTCTCTCTCTCTCTCTCTCTCTCTCTCTCTCGTCGGTGGTTGAAGATAATTTTAACTTTCAACATTTTAATCCTTAGAAATACACACGTAGTAGTAGTAGTAGTAGTATTCCTTTCCACGTAAAATGTTCCCTCTCCGCCTCCTCCTCCTCTATGTGCTTTGTTCATAAGTTAAAAAAAAGGTCTTGTATTTTATTTTTTTATTTTTTACTCGAATTGTCTGAAGAGGATGGATAATGCTTGCTTCCTCCTCCTCCTCCTCCTCCTCCTCCTCCTCTCCTCCTCCTCCTCCTCCTTTATCATCACCACCTTTTTATTTTACATATCTGGTGAAGAGAGAGAGAGAGAGAGAGAGAGAGAGAGAGAGAGAGAGAGAGAGAGAGAGAGGGCGGGGGGAGGGGGCGATGCGTGGGTGGTTGGCAGTGCGTGGGTGGGATGTAAAGGGAAAGCGGATGTGCTGTGTGTGTGTGTGTGTGTGTGTGTGTGTGTGTGTGTGTGTGTGTGTGTGCGATGACAGATGGTAATTATTCGCACACACACACACACACACACACACACACACACACACCTGTCTACCTTCCTACCCTCTCTCTCTCTCTCTCTCTCTCTCTCTCTCTCTCTCTCTCTCTCTCTCTCATTAAATCACCAGGCTTTCCTTATTACGCCTTCCTTCACTCTGTATGTCCTTCCTTCCTTCCTTCCTTTCTTCCTTTACTTCACTCTTTCGCTCCTATCTTTCTTTCTTTTTTCTTTCCTTCTTTCTCCTTGTTCATGCATTTCTCATTATTCTGCATGTTTTGTATTTCGTCTCTCTCTCTCTCTCTCTCTCTCTCTCTCTCTCTCTCTCTCTCTCTCTCTCTCTCTCTCTCTCTCTCTCTCTCTCCAGGCACTCTATCACGCCCACGCCTTTCCTCTTTTCGTAACTTTTTTTTCCCTCCTCCCTCCTCTTCATTATCGTAACACCACTTTTGCTTTCCCTCCCTCCCTCCTTCCCTCCTTCCCTCCCTCTCTCTCCCTCCCTCCCTCCCTCCTTCTCTCATTCACTTCATGTCCCCTTTTTTCCCTCCCCTTCTTTCCCTCACGCCTTTCCTCCCTTCCCTTCCTCACTCCCTCATTTCCCTTCAATCCTACCTCCTCCTCCTCCTCCTCCTCCTACCCTCTGCCCCACCTCATTCTCCAAGCACCACATTTCCCCTCCCCCCACCTCCTCCTCCTCCTCTTCCTCCTCCTCCTCCTCCTGGGTGTAAGGTGGGGCGGGAGCGGGGGGGGGGGTGTTCGTGGAAGCGGTATTGATCAAAGGAGAATGCTGGAACCACGTTCGTACCCGTGGCAGCGACTGTGGCTTGGGCCGAGAGAGAGAGAGAGAGAGAGAGAGAGAGAGAGAGAGAGAGAGAGAGAGAGAGAGGGGGGAATGGGTGTTAGGGAAATGGGTTGTGGTATTTTTATTTTATTTTATTCTTTTTCTTTCTTGTTTTGTTGTTTATCTTCTTCTTCATACTATTGTTTTGCTTCTATATACATTTTTTCCTTTTCTTTTATTTCTTCTTTTTCTTCTTCTTTTTCTTTTTCATATTATTTTGCTTCTATGTACATTTCTTCCTTTTTTATCTTCTTTTTCTTCTCCTCCTCCTCCTCCTTCTTCTTCTTTTTTTTCTTCTTCTTCCTCTTCCTCTAAGCTCCCACCATCAGTGGTCCAGTGTAACACGATTGATTCCTTTAAAAACAAGCTCGACCGTCACTTCCTTGAACTTAATATTAACTAGAGTAGAAAAGCAACGTTTTGGATCCATCTGATTAATGTAAAATCACTTAGGTTTAAGGACAGACCACCTAGTCTGGACCATGGGGTCTGTGTGGTCTGATTTTCTATGTAATTCTATGTAATTCTAAATCCTCCTCTTCCCGCTACTCTTGTTCGATTACTCATATCTCGACTCTACCCCCCCCCCCTCTCTCTCTCTCTCTCTCTCTCTCTCTCTCGGTAGCCTTTGTTTATCTACCTATTAGCGTCTTTCACTAACACTTCTTCCTCTTCTTTTTTTTTTCTCCAAGACTTACTTTCCTTGTCTCTCCCTCTCTCCCCTCCTCCTCCTCCTCCTCCTCCTCACGTTTTTCTCTGCGTCATGCACAGGTAATGGATGGAGGAGGAGGAGGAGGAGGGGGGGGAAGAAGAGGAGGAGGAGGAGGTTGCTTTGTGTTTTAAAGTGTCTTAAAACGTGCGTGTAACATTTTTTGTGGGGTACTTAAGGAAAGAGTGATGTTATTATTGTATAAGTAATAGTAGCAGTAGTAGTAGTAGTAGTAGTAGTAGTAGTAGTAGTGTGTGTGGAAGTGTGACTGCGTGCACTACTTGTTAGAGGAATTGTTTTATTGCCAAACACACACACACACACACACACAGGATAACAGGGAAGTGAGCCTCGCCCTTTAAAACAGTTGGGACGCTTTCCAGGCTCCTCCTCCTCCTCCTCCTCCTCCTTGTCCGTTCTTCCTTCCTTCCTTCCTTCTATTCTTCCTCCATTCCTTCGTCCCTTCCTTTCCTTATTTATTTTCTTCCTTCGTCATCCCAGGCTTCTTTTTTTTCCTCCTTTCCTTCTTTTCTTAATTTCTTTCTTCCTTATTCTATTCCTCCTTTCTTTTCTTCCTTCCTTCATTCCTTTCTCATGTTCATTCGTAGATCCAGACTCCACTTTTTCTTCTTTCCTTCTAGTTCATTCCCTTTTCTTAATTTCTTTCTTCTTTCCTTCCTTTCTTCCTCTTCTTTCTTTCATTGATCCAGGCTCTACTTTTCCTTCCTTCCTTCCTTAGTTCTTCTCTTCCTTTCTCCCTTCCTTCTCTGCTTCCTTCTCTCATTCTTTCTGTTGTTGTTGTTTTGATATCCAGGTGATGTTACTCTCTTGAATAACAACAAAGATAGGCTATGTCTGCAACTTCTAAATGGTGGCAGAAGTGGGATACGATATCAGTTTCATCTCTCCAGCGTTGCCAAATTATCGTACTCATCGCATTGCATTTTCGTCGTTTCGAACCGATAACTATAGCAGAAAACACAATCATCAATAAATAACAGTTTTAATGCTAACTTTGATGATTTTCTGTCGTTGTTTGTGTAGGTACGAGAGTCTGAGGCTTAAAAAATGATAAACACGTTATGGTGAATACGATAATCTGGCACGCTGCATCTCCCGAATATCTGCTTATGGAACGCTATTTCTAGACGGTTTAAGTAATGTATCAGGAGGTTATTCTTGGGGTGAGTTCCGATTCAGTGTTGGCATGGTATGAATGTCACCTTCGGGTCGTATCACAAGACATATCGCAGCCCAAGAGCACATATTTGACAAGGCTTTCGTAGGAGTTGTAAGCATTTCCAGGGGTAGCTTTATGACCCTGGTGGTAGTGTGAGTCTTCTTCTGTACCATGAACCTCAAGAAACACTCATTAGAACCCGACTGACCTCCTCTTTGACCTTTAGAAATAGCTGATGTGAGAACTGAAAAGTCTCTTACAATACCGACCTTTGTATCGTTGGGTGTTGAGAAGCTTGGGATACTTAGACCGGCTTTCATTTGTTTTTTCCGACTCCTCTATTTCTGTCCATAGTTTCCAGCGTCTCCCTCTCCCTGTCCTTGAGTCCATCGTCTGTCTCGTCTGCTGGTGGTGGTGGTGGGTGGATGTCACTTGGCGCTAATCGATAGGGTTTTTCTGACATGTTTTTGCGCGGTGGGAAAGTGATCTTGAGCAACGGCGTGCGTTCAGTGATCTTGGTATGCTATTCTGAAGGCAGACTAATGCATCCCATCCCTTATATACTAGCGGTCCAGGAGGATTATTTGCGTCATTAAGGGCCATATCTTGTTACATTTTTGGGTAGTTAAGGAAAGAGATGTTATTAGTGTAAGTAGTAGTAGTAGTAGTAATTGGGCTGCTCAGGTGTGGAGTCATTAGAGGAGTGGAAAGGGCAGGTAAGAATTAGAGGGGGAAAAAAAAGGTAAGATAAAGATGGAGAAACGTATGATAGGAAATAATATGAACCTTAGGGTCATATTCTTAAACATTCCGGCGCCCAAGCACATACATTTAACAAGGCTTTCGTGGAACTTGTGGGCATTTCCAGGGGCAGTTTTATGACCCTGGTGGTAGTCTGACCCTTCCTCTGTACCGTGAACGTAAAGAAACACCCATGGAGACGCGTTTGACCTCTTATTTTGCCTTTAGAAATTATGGATGCAAGAGAAGGGAGCGTCTATCAACACCGACCTCTAAGACCAA